>NC_140648.1:38046620-38249338 GCF_978046115.1 Saccoglossus kowalevskii | reverse complement strand
TACTGTTGTCGCATTCACAGTGGCGATACCAATATACTGTTGTCGCAATTAGAGTGGCGATACCAATATACTGTCGTCGCATTCACAGTAGCGATACCAATATACTATTGTCGCATTCACAGGGGCGATACCAATATACTGTTGTCACATTCACAGTAGCGATACCAATATACTGTTGTCGCATTCACAGTAGCGATACCAATACACTGTTGTCGCATTCACATTGGCGATACCAATATATTGTTGTTGCATTCACAGTGGCGATAATAATATACTATTGGAGCATTCACAGTAGCGATATTAATATACCATTGCCGCATTCATAGTGGCGATATCAATTCACCATTGCCACATTCACAGTGCCGATACCAATATACTGTTGTCGCAATTAGAGTGGCGATACCAATATACTGTCGTCGCATTCACAGTAGCGATATCAATATACCATTGCCGCATTCACAGTGGCAATACCAATATACTGTTGTCGCATTCACAGTGGCGATACCAATATATTGTTGTCGCATTCACAGTGGCGATAATAATATACTATTGGAGCATTCACAGTAGCGATATTAATATACCATTGCCGTATTCATAGTGGCGATATTAATTTACCATTGCCGCATTCGCAGTGGCGATACCAATATACTGTTGCCTCATTCACAGTGGGAATACCAACATACTGTTGTCGAATTCACAGTGGCGATACCGATATACTATTGCCATATTCACAGTGGCGATACTAATATACTGTTGTCACATTGACAATGGCGATACCCGTACTGTTGTCGCATTCACAGTGGCGATACCAATACACTGTTGTCGCATTCACAGTGGCGATACCAATATACTGTTGTCGCATTCACAATGGCGATACCAATATTGTGTTGTCGCATTCACAATGGCGATACCTATATACTGTTGTCGCATTCACAGTGGCGTTACCAATATACTGTTGTCGCATTCACAATGGCGATACCAATATTCTGTTGTCGCATTCATATTGGCGATACGAATATACTGTTGTTGCATTCACAATGGTGATTCCAATATACTGTTGTTGCATTCACATTGACGATGCCAATATACTGTTGTCGCATTTACAGTGGCGATATCAATATACTGTTGTCGCATTCACAATGGCGATACCAATATACTATTGCCGTATTCAAAGCGGCGATAGCAATATTCTGTTGTCGCATTCACATTGGCGATACCGATATACTGTTGTTGCATTCACAGTGGCGATACCAATATACTGTTGTCGCATTCACAGTGGCGATATGAATATACTGTTGTCGCATTCACAATGGCGATACCAATATAATGTTGTCGCATTCACAGTGGCAATACCAATATACTGTTGTCGCATTCACCGTTGCGATACCAATATACCATTGCCGCATTCATAGTGGCGATATCAATTCACCATTGCTACATTCACAGTGCCGATACCAATATACTGTTGTCGCAATTAGAGTGGCAATAACAATATACTGTCGTCGCATTCACAGTAGCGATACCAATATACCATTGCCGCATTCACAGTGGCAATACCAATATACTGTTGTTGCATTCACAGTGGCGATACCAATATATTGTTGTCGCATTCACAGTGGCGATAATAATATACTATTGGAGCATTCACAGTAGCGATATTAATATACCATTGCCGCATTCATAGTGGCGATATTAATTTACCATTGCCGCATTCGCAGTGGCGATACCAATATATTGTTGCCTCATTCACAGTGGGAATACCAACATACTGTTGTCGAATTCACAGTGGCGATACCGATATACTATTGCCATATTCACAGTGGCGATACTAATATACTGTTGTCACATTGACAATGGCGATACCCGTACTGTTGTCGCATTCACAGTGGCGATACCGATATACTATTGCCATATTCACAGTGGCGATACTAATATACTGTTGTCGCATTCATATGGGCGATACGAATATACTGTTGTTGCATTCACAATGGTGATACCAATATACTGTTGTTGCATTCACATTGACGATGCCAATATACTGTTGTCGCATTTACAGTGGCGATATCAATATACTGTTGTCGCATTCACAATGGCGATACCAATATACTATTGCCGTATTCAAAGCGGCGATACCAATATTCTGTTGTCGCATTCACATTGGCGATACCGATATACTGTTGTTGCATTCACAGTGGCGATACCAATATACTGTTGTCGTATTCACAGTGGCGATACGAATATACTGTTGCCGCATTCACAGTGGCTATACCAATAAACTGTTGTCACATTCACAATGGCGATACCAATATAATGTTGTCGCATTCACAGTGGCAATACCAATATACTGTTGTCGCATTCACAGTTGCGATACCAATATACTGTTGTCGCATTCACAGTGGCGATACAAATATACTGTTGTCGCAATTAGAGGGGCGATACCAATATACTGTCGTCGCATTCACAGTAGCGATACCAATATACTATTGCCGCAATCACAGTGGCAATATTAATATACCATTGCAGCATTCACAGTGGCGATACCAATATACTGTTGTCGCATTCACAGTGGCAATACTAATATACTGTTGTCGCATTCACAGTTGCGATACCAATATACTGTTGTCGCATTCACAGTGGCGATACCAATATACTGTTGTCGCAATTAGAGTGGCGATACCAATATACCTTCGTCGCATTCACAGTAGCGATACCAATATACTATTGTCGCATTCACAGGGGCGATACCAATATACTGTTGTCACATTCACAGTAGCGATACCAATATACTGTTGTCGCATTCACAGTAGCGATACCAATACACTGTTGTCGCATTCACATTGGCGATACCAATATATTGTTGTCGCATTCACAGTGGCGATAATAATATACTATTGGAGCATTCACAGTAGCGATATTAATATACCATTGCCGCATTCATAGTGGCGATATCAATTCACCATTGCCACATTCACAGTGCCGATACCAATATACTGTTGTCGCAATTAGAGTGGCGATACCAATATACTGTCGTCGCATTCACAGTAGCGATACCAATATACCATTGCCGCATTCACAGTGGCAATACCAATATACTGTTGTCGCATTCACAGTGGCGATACCAATATACTGTTGTCGCATTCACAATCGCGATACCAATATTGTGTTGTCGCATTGACAATGGCGATACCTATATACTGTTGTCGCATTCACAGTGGCGTTACCAATATACTGTTGTCGCATTCACAATGGCGATACCAATATTCTGTTGTCGCATTCATATTGGCGATACGAATATACTGTTGTTGCATTCACAATGGTGATTCCAATATACTGTTGTTGCATTCACATTGACGATGCCAATATACTGTTGTCGCATTTACAGTGGCGATATCAATATACTGTTGTCGCATTCACAATGGCGATACCAATATACTATTGCCGTATTCAAAGCGGCGATACCAATATTCTGTTGTCGCATTCACATTGGCGATACCGATATACTGTTGTTGCATTCACAGTGGCGATACCAATATACTGTTGTCGTATTCACAGTGGCGATATGAATATACTGTTGCCGCATTCACAGTGGCGATACCAATAAACTGTTGTCGCATTTACAATGGCGATACCAATATAATGTTGTCGCATTCACAGTGGCAGTACCAATATACTGTTGTCGCATTCACAGTTGCGATACCAATATACTGTTGTCGCATTCACAGTGGTGATACCAATATACTGTTTTCGCAATTAGAGTGGCGATACCAATATACTGTCGTCGCATTCACAGTAGCGATATCAATATACTATTGCCGCATTCACAGTGGTGATATCAATTTACCATTGCCACATTCACAGTGGCAATACCAATATACTGCTGTCGCATTCACATTGGCGATACCAATATTCTGTTGTCGCATTCACAGTGGCGATAACAATATACTGTTGTCGCATTCACAATGGCGATACCAAAATAAAGTGTTGTCACATTCACATTGGCGATGCCAATATACTGTTGTCGCATTTACAGTGGCAATACCAATATACTGTCGTCGCATTCACAGTGGCGATACCAATATACTATTGATCATTCACAGTGGCGATATTAATATACCATTGCGGCATTCACAGTGGCGATACTAATATACCATTGCCGCATTCATAGTGGCGATATCAATTTACCTTTGCCGCATTCGCAGTGGCGATACCAACATACTGTTGCCACATTCACAGTGACGATACCAATATACTTTTGCCGCATTCACAGTGGCGATATTAATACCACTGCCGCATTCATAGTTGTGATATCAATTTACCATTGCCACATTCACAGTGGCAATACCAATATACTGTTGCCGCATTCACAGTGGCGATGACAATATATTGTTGTCGCATTCACAGAGGCGATACCAATATACTGTTGTCTCATTCACAGTAGGGATACCAACATACTGTTGTCGCATTCAATGGCGATACCAATACACTATTGCCGTATTTACAGTGGCGATACCAATATACTGTTGGCGATTTCACAGTGGCGATACCAATATATTGTTGTCACATTCACAATGGTGACACCCGTACTGTTGTCGCATTCACAGTGGAGATACAAATACACTGTTGCCGCATTCACAATGGCGATACCCATATACTGTTGTCGCATTTACAGTGGCGGTACCAATATTCTGTTGTCGCATTGACAATGGCGATACCCATATGCTGTTGTCAAATTCACAGTGGCAATACCGATATACTATTGCTGTATTCACAGTGGCGATACTAATATACTGTTGTTACATTGACAATGGCGATACCCGTACTGTTGTCGCTTTCACAGTGGCGATACCAATACACTGTTGTCGCATTCACAATGGCGATACCCATATACTGTTGTCGCATTCACAGTGGCGATACCAATATACTGTTGTCGCATTCACAATGGCGATACCAATATTCTGTTGTCGCATTGACAATGGCGATACCTATATACTGTTGTCGCATTCACAGTGGCGATACCAATATACTGTTGTCGCATTCACAATGGCGATACCAATATTCTGTTGTCGCATTCATATTGGCGATACGAATATACTGTTGTTGCATTCGCAATGGCGATACCAATATACTGTTGTCGCATTCACATTGACGATGCCAATATACTGTTTTCGCATTTACAGTAGCGATATTAATATACCATTGCCGCATTCATAGTGGCGATATTAATTTACCATTGCCGCATTCGCAGTGGCGATACCAATATACTGTTGCCTCATTCACAGTGGGAATACCAACATACTGTTGTCGAATTCACAGTGGCGATACCGATATACTATTGCCATATTCACAGTGGCGATACTAATATACTGTTGTCATATTGACAATGGCGATACCCGTACTGTTGTCGCATTCACAGTGGCGATACCAATACACTGTTGTCGCATTCACAATGGCGATACCCATATACTGTTGTCGCATTCACAGTGGCGATACCAATATACTGTTGTCGCATTCACAATTCTGATACCAATATTCTGTTGTCGCATTGACAATGGCGATACCTATATACTGTTGTGGCATTCACAGTGGCGTTACCAATATACTGTTGTCGCATTCACAATGGCGATACCAATATTCTGTTGTCGCATTCATATTGGCGATACGAATATACTGTTGTTGCATTCACAATGGTGATACCAATATACTGTTGTTGCATTCACATTGACGATGCCAATATACTGTTGTCGCATTCACAGTGGCGATATTAATACCACTGCCGCATTCATAGTTGTGATATCAATTTACCATTGCCACATTCACAGTGGCAATACCAATATACTGTTGCCGCATTCACAGTGGCGATGACAATATATTGTTGTCGCATTCACAGAGGCGATACCAATATACTGTTGTCTCATTCACAGTAGGGATACCAACATACTGTTGTCGCATTCAATGGCGATACCAATACACTATTGCCATATTTACAGTGGCGATACCAATATACTGTTGGCGATTTCACAGTGGCGATACCAATATATTGTTGTCACATTCACAATGGCGACACCCGTACTGTTGTCGCATTCACAGTGGAGATACAAATACACTGTTGTCGCATTCACAATGGCGATACCCATATACTGTTGTCGCATTTACAGTGGCGATACCAATATACTGTTGTCGCATTCGCAATGGCGGTACCAATATTCTGTTGTCGCATTGACAATGGCGATACCCATATGCTGTTGTCAAATTCACAGTGGCAATACCGATATACTATTGCTGTATTCACAGTGGCGATACTAATATACTGTTGTTACATTGACAATGGCGATACCCGTACTGTTGTCGCATTCACAGTGGCGATACCAATACACTGTTGTCGCATTCACAATGGCGATACCCATATACTGTTGTCGCATTCACAGTGGCGATACCAATATACTGTTGTCGCATTCACAATGGCGATACCAATATTCTGTTGTCGCATTGACAATGGCGATACCTATATACTGTTGTCACATTCACAGTGGCGATACCAATATACTGTTGTCGCATTCACAATGGCGATACCAATATTCTGTTGTCGCATTCATATTGGCGATACGAATATACTGTTGTTGCATTCGCAATGGCGATACCAATATACTGTTGTCGCATTCACATTGACGATGCCAATGTACTGTTTTCGCATTTACAGTAGCGATATTAATATACCATTGCCGCATTCATAGTGGCGATATTAATTTACCATTGCCGCATTCACAGTGGAGATACCAATACACTGTTGTCGCATTCACAATGGCGATACCCATATACTGTTGTCGCATTCACAATGGCGATACCAATATACTATTGCCGTATTCAAAGCGGCGATACCAATATTCTGTTGTCGCATTCACATTGGCGATACCGATATACTGTTGTTGCATTCACAGTGGCGATACCAATATACTGTTGTCGCATTCACAGTGGCGATATGAATATACTGTTGCCGCATTCACAGTGGCGATACCAATAAACTGTTGTCGCATTCACAATGGCGATACCAATATAATGTTGTCGCATTCACAGTGGCAATACCAATATACTGTTGTCGCATTCACAGTTGCGATACCAATATACCATTGCCGCATTCATAGTGGCGATATCAATTCACCATTGCCACATTCACAGTGCCGATACCAATATACTGTTGTCGCAATTAGAGTGGCGATACCAATATACTGCTGTCGCATTCACATTGGCGATACCAATATTCTGTTGTCGCATTCACAGTGGCGATAACAATATACTGTTGTCGCATTCACAATGGCGATACCAAAATAAAGTGTTGTCACATTCACATTGGCGATGCCAATATACTGTTGTCGCATTTACAGTGGCAATACCATTATACTGTCGTCGCATTCACAGTGGCGATACCAATATACTATTGATCATTCACAGTGGCGATATTAATATACCATTGCGGCATCCACTGTGGCGATACCAATATACCATTGCCGCATTCATAGTGGCGATATCAATTTACCTTTGCCGCATTCGCAGTGGCGATACCAACATACTGTTGCCACATTCACAGTGACGATACCAATATACTATTGCCGCATTCACAGTGGCGATATTAATACCACTGCTGCATTCATAGTTGCGATATCAATTTACCATTGCCACATTCACAGTGGCAATACCAATATACTGTTGCCGCATTCACAGTGGCGATGACAATATATTGTTGTCGCATTCACAGAGGCGATACCAATATATTGTTGTCTCATTCACAGTAGGGATACCAACATACTGTTGTCGCATTCAATGGTGATACCAATACACTATTGCCGTATTCACAGTGGCGATACCAATATACTGTTGGCGATTTCACAGTGGCGATACCAATATATTGTTGTCACATTCACAATGGCGACACCCATACTGTTGTCGCATTCACAGTGGAGATACAAATACACTGTTGTCGCATTCACAATGGCGATACCCATATACTGTTGTCGCATTTACAGTGGCGATACCAATATACTGTTGTCGCATTCACAATGGCGGTACCAATATTCTGTTGTCGCATTGACAATGGCGATACCCATATGCTGTTGTCAAATTCACAGCGGCAATACCGATATACTATTGCTGTATTCACAGTGGCGATACTAATATACTGTTGTTACATTGACAATGGCGATACCCGTACTGTTGTCGCATTCACAGTGGCGATACCAATACACTGTTGTCGCATTCACAATGGCGATACCCATATACTGTTGTCGCATTCACAGTGGCGATACCAATATACTGTTGTCGCATTCACAATGCCGATACCAATATTCTGTTGTCGCATTGACAATGGCGATACCTATATACTGTTGTCGCTTTCACAGTGGCGATACCAATATACTGTTGTCGCATTCACAATGGCGATACCAATATTCTGTTGTCGCATTCATATTGGCAATACGAATATACTGTTGTTGCATTCACAATGGCGATACCAATATACTGTTGTCGCATTCACATTGACGATGCCAATATACTGTTGTCGCATTTACAGTGGCGCTACCAATATACTGTTGTCGCATTCACAATGGCGATACCAATATACTATTGCCGTATTCAAAGTGACGATACCAATATTCTGTTGTCACATTCACATTGGCGATACCGATATACTGTTGTTGCATTCACAGTAGCGATAGCAATATACTGTTGTCGTATTCACAGTGGCGATACGAATATACTGTTGCCGCATTCACAGTGGCGATACCAATAAACTGTTGTCGCATTCACAATGGCGATACCAATATAATGTTGTCGCATTCACCGTGGCTATACCAATATACTGTTGTCGCATTCACAGTTGCGATACCAATATACTGTTGTCGCATTTACAGTGGTGATACGAATATACTGTTGTCGCAATTAGAGTGGCGATACCAATATACTGTCGTCACATTCACAGTAGCGATACCAATATACTATTGCCGCATTCACAGTGGCAATATTAATATACCATTGCAGCATTCACAGTGGCGATACCAATATACTATTGCCGCATTCACAGTGGCGATATTAATATACCATTACCACATTCGCAGTGGTGATATCAATTTACCATTGCCACATTCACAGTGGCAATACCAATATACTGTTGTCACATTCACATTGGCGATACCAATATTCTGTTGTCGCATTCACAGTGGCGATAACAATATACTGTTGTCGCATTCACAATGGCGATACCAATATAAAGTGTTGTCACATTCACATTGATGATGCCAATATACTGTTGTCGCATTTACAGTGGCAATACAAATATACTGTCGTCGCATTCACTGTGGCGTTACCAATATACTATTGCTGCATTCACAGTGGCGATATTAATATACGTTTGCCACATTCACAGTGGCAATACCAATATACTGTTGCCGCATTCAAAGTGCCGATACCAATATATTGTTGTCGCATTCACAGTGGCGATGACAATATATTGTTGTCGCATTTACAGAGGCGATACCAATATACTGTTGTCGCATTCAATGACGATACCAATACTCTATTGCCGTATTCACAGTGGCGATACCAATATACTGTTGGAGATTTCACAGTGGCGATACCAATATATTGTTGTCACATTCACAATGGCGACACCTGTACTGTTGTCGCATTCACAGTGGCGATACAAATACACTGTTGTCGCATTCGCAATGGCGATACCAATATACTGTTGTCGCATTTACAGTAGCGATACCAATATACTGTTGTCGCATTCACAATGGCGGTACCAATATTCTGTTGTCGCATTGACAATGGCGATACACATATGCTGTTGTCGAATTCACAGTCGCGATATCGATATACTATTGCCGTATTCGCAGTGGCGATACTAATATACTGTTGTCACATTGACAATGGCGATACCCGTACTGTTGTCGCATTCACAGTGGCGATACCAATACACTGTTGTCGCATTCACAATGGCGATACCCATATACTGTTGTCGCATTCACAGTGGTGATACCAATATACTGTTGTCACATTCACAATGGCGATACCAATATTCTGTTGTCGTATTGACAATGGCGATACCTATATACTGTTATCGCATTCACAGTGGCGATACCAATATACTGTTGTTGCATTCACAATGGCGATACCAATATACTGTTGTCGCATTCACATTGACGATGCCAATATACTGTTGTCGCAGTTACAGTGGCGATACCAATATACTGTTGTCGCATTCACATTGACGATCCCAATATACTGTTGTCGCATTTGCAGTGGCGATACCAATATACTATTGTCGCCTTCACAATGGCGATACCAATATACTATTGCCGTATTCAAAGCGGCGATACCAATATTCTGTTGTCGCATTCAGATTGTTGATACCGATATACTGTTGTTGCATTCACAGTGGCGATAGCTATATACAGTTGTCGTATTCACAGTGGCGATACGAATATACTGTTGCCGCATTCACAGTGGCGATACCAATATACTGTTGTCGCATTCACAGTGGCGATACGAATATACTGTTGTCGCAATTAGAGTGGCGATACCAATATACTGTCGTCGCATTCACAGTAGCGATACCAATATACTATTGCCGCATTCACAGTGGCAATATTAATATACCATTGCAGCATTCACAGTGGCGATACCAATATACTATTGCCGCATTCACAGTGGCGATATTAATATACCATTACCGCATTCACAGTGGTGATATCAATTTACCATTGCCACATTCACAGTGGCAATATCAATATACTGTTGTCGCATTCACATTGGCGATACCAATATTCTGTTGTCGCATTCACAGTGCCGATAACAATATACTGTTGTCGCATTCACAATGGCGATAACAATATAAAGTGTTGTCACATTCACATTGGCGATGCCAATATACTGTTGTCGCATTTACAGTGGCAATACCAATATACTGTCATTGCATTCACAGTGGCGATACCAATATACCATTTCCGCATTCATAGTGGCGATATCAATTTACCTTTGCCGCATTCGCAGTGGCGATACCAACATACTGTTGCCACATTCACAGTGATGATACCAATATACTATTGCCGCATTCACAGTGGCGATATTAATACCACTGCCGCATTCATAGTTGCGATATCAATTTACCACTGCCACATTCACAGTGGCAATACCAATATAGTGTTGCCGCATTCACAGTGCCGATACCAATATATTGTTGTCGCATTCACAGTGGCGATGACAATATATTGTTGTCGCGTTCACAGAGGCGATACCAATATACTGTTGTCTCAATCACAGTGGGGATACCAACATACTGTTGTCGCATTCAATGGTGATACCAATACACTATTGCCGTATTCACAGTGGCGATACCAATATACTGTTGGCGATTTCACAGTGGCGATACCAATATATTGTTGTCACATTCACAATGGCGACACCCGTACTGTTGTCGCATTCACAGTGGCGATACAAATACACTGTTGTCGCATTCACAATGGCGATACCAATATACTGTTGTGGCATTCACAATGGCGGTACCAATATTCTGTTGTCACATTGACAATGGCGATACCCATATGCTGTTGTCGAATTCTCAGTGGCGATACCGATATACTATTGCCGTATTCACAGTGGCGATACTAATATACAGTTGTCACATTGACAATGGCGATACCTGTACTGTTGTCACATTCACAGTGGCGATACCAATACACTGTTGTCGCATTCACAATGGCGATACCCATATACTGTTGTCGCATTCACAGTGGCAATACCAATATACTGTTGTCGCATTCACAGTGGCAATACCAATATACTGTTGTCGCATTCACAATGGCGATACCAATATTCTGTTATCGCATTCACAGTGGCGATACCAATATACTGTTGTTGCATTCACAATGGCGATACCAATATACTGTTGTCGCATTCACATTGACGATGCCAATATACTGTTGTCGCAGTTACAGTGGCGATACCAATATACTGTTGTCGCATTCACATTGACGATCCCAATATACTGTTGTCGCATTTGCAGTGGCGATACCAATATACTATTGTCGCCTTCACAATGGCGATACCAATATACTATTGCCGTATTCAAAGCGGCGATACCAATATTCTGTTGTCGCATTCAGATTGTTGATACCGATATACTGTTGTTGCATTCACAGTGGCGATAGCAATATACTGTTGTCGTATTCACAGTGGCGATACGAATATACTGTTGCCGCAATTAGAGTGGCGATACCAATATACTGTCGTCGCATTCACAGTAGCGATACCAATATACCATTGCCGCATTCACAGTGGCAATACCAATATACTGTTGTCGCATTCACAGTGGCGATACCAATATATTGTTGTCGCATTCACAGTGGCGATAATAATATACTATTGGAGCATTCACAGTAGCGATATTAATATACCATTGCCGCATTCATAGTGGCGATATTAATTTACCATTGCCGCATTCGCAGTGGCGATACCAATATACTGTTGTCTCATTCACAGTGGGAATACCAACATACTGTTGTCGAATTCACAGTGGCGATACCGATATACTATTGCCATATTCACAGTGGCGATACTAATATACTGTTGTCACATTGACAATGGCGATACCCGTACTGTTGTCGCATTCACAGTGGCGATACCAATACACTGTTGTCGCATTCACAGTGGCGATACCAATATACTGTTGTCGCATTCACAATGGCGATACCAATATTGTGTTGTCGCATTGACAATGGCGATACCTATATACTGTTGTCGCATTCACAGTGGCGTTACCAATATACTGTTGTCGCATTCACAATGGCGACACCAATATTCTGTTTTCGCATTCATATTGGCGATACGAATATACTGTTGTTGCATTCACAATGGTGATTCCAATATACTGTTGTTGCATTCACATTGACGATGCCAATATACTGTTGTCGCATTTACAGTGGCGATATCAATATACTGTTGTCGCATTCACAATGGCGATACCAATATACTATTGCCGTATTCAAAACGGCGATACCAATATTCTGTTGTCGCATTCACATTGGCGATACCGATATACTGTTGTTGCATTCACAGTGGCGATACCAATATACTGTTGTCGTATTCACAGTGGCGATATGAATATACTGTTGCCGCATTCACAGTGGCGATACCAATAAACTGTTGTCGCATTCACAATGGCGATACCAATATAATGTTGTCACATTCACAGTGGCAATACCAATATACTGTTGTCGCATTCACAGTTGCGATACCAATATACCATTGCCGCATTCATAGTGGCGATATCAATTCACCATTGCCACATTCACAGTGCCGATACCAATATACTGTTGTCGCAATTAGAGTGGCGATACCAATATACTGTCGTCGCATTCACAGTAGCGATACCAATATACCATTGCCGCATTCACAGTGGCAATACCAATATACTGTTGTTGCATTCACAGTGGCGATACCAATATATTGTTGTCGCATTCACAGTGGCGATAATAATATACTATTGGAGCATTCACAGTAGCGATATTAATATACCATTGCCGCATTCATAGTGGCGATATTAATTTACCATTGCCGCATTCGCAGTGGCGATACCAATATATTGTTGCCTCATTCACAGTGGGAATACCAACATACGGTTGTCGAATTCACAGTGGCGATACCGATATACTATTGCCATATTCACAGTGGCGATACTAATATACTGTTGTCACATTGACAATGGCGATACCCGTACTGTTGTCGCATTCACAGTGGCGATACCGATATACTATTGCCATATTCACAGTGGCGATACTAATATACTGTTGTCACATTGACAATGGCGATACCCGTACTGTTGTCGCATTCACAGTGGCGATACCAATACACTGTAGTCGCATTCACAATGGCGATACCCATATACTGTTGTCGCATTCACAGTGGCGATACCAATATACTGTTGTCGCATTCATATTGGCGATACGAATATACTGTTGTTGCATTCACAATGGTGATACCAATATACTGTTGTTGCATTCACATTGACGATACCGATATACTGTTGTTGCATTCACAGTGGCGATACCAATATACTGTTGTCGTATTTACAGTGGCGATACGAATATACTGTTGCCGCATTCACAGTGGCGATACCAATATACTATTGCCGTATTCAAAGCGGCGATACCAATATTCTGTTGTCACATTCACATTGGCGATACCGATATACTGTTGTTGCATTCACAGTGGCGATACCAATATACTGTTGTCGTATTCACAGTGGCGATACGAATATACTGTTGCCGCATTCACAGTGGCGATACCAATAAACTGTTGTCTCATTCACAATGGCGATAGCAATATAATGTTGTCGCATTCACAGTGGCAATACCAATATACTGTTGTCGCATTCACAGTTGCGATACCAATATACTGTTGTCGCATTCACAGTGGCGATACAAATATACTGTTGTCGCAATTAGAGGGGCGATACCAATATACTGTCGTCGCATTCACAGTAGCGATACCAATATACTATTGCCACATTCACAGTGGCAATATTAATATACCATTGCAGCATTCACAGTGGCGATACCAATATACTGTTGTCGCATTCACAGTGGCAATACTAATATACTGTTGTCGCATTCACAGTTGCAATACCAATATACAGTTGTCGCATTCACAGTGGCGATACCAATATACTGTTGTCGCAATTAGAGTGGCGATACCAATATACTGTCGTCGCATTCACAGTAGCGATACCAATATACTATTGTCGCATTCACAGGGGCGATACCAATATACTGTTGTCACATTCACAGTAGCGATACCAATATACTGTTGTCGCATTCACAGTAGCGATACCAATACACTGTTGTCGCATTCACATTGGCGATACCAATATACTATTGGAGCATTCACAGTAGCGATATTAATATACCATTGCCGCATTCATAGTGGCGATATCAATTCACCATTGCCACATTCACAGTGCCGATACCAATATACTGTTGTCGCAATTAGAGTGGCGATACCAATATACTGTCGTCGCATTCACAGTAGCGATACCAATATACCATTGCCGCATTCACAGTGGCAATACCAATATACTGTTGTCGCATTCACAGTGGCGATACCAATATATTGTTGTCGCATTCACAGTGGCGATAATAATATACTATTGGAGCATTCACAGTAGCGATATTAATATACCATTGCCGCATTCATAGTGGCGATATTAATTTACCATTGCCGCATTCAAAGTGGCGATACCAATATACTGTTGTCACATTCACAATGGCGATACACATATACTGTTGTCGCATTCACAGTGGCGATACCAATATACTGTTGTCGCATTCACAATGGCGATACCAATATTCTGTTGTCGCATTGACAATGGCGATACCTATATACTGTTGTCGCATTCACAGTGGCGATACCAATATACTGTTGTCGCATTCACAATGGCGATACCAATATTCTGTTGTCGCATTCATATTGGCGATACGAATATACTGTTGTTGCATTCACAATGGCGATACCAATATACTGTTGTCGCATTCACATTGACGATGCCAATATACTGTTGTCGCATTTACAGTGGCGATACCAATATACTGTTGTCGCATTCACAATGGCGATACCAATATACTATTGCCGTATTCAAAGCGGCGATACCAATATTCTGTTGTCGCATTCACATTGGTGATACCGATATACTGTTGTTGCATTCACAGTGGCGATAGCAATATACTGTTGTCGTATTCACAGTGGCGATACGAATATACTGTTGCCGCATTCACAGTGGCGATACCAATAAACAGTTGTCACATTCACAATGGCGATACCAATATAATGTTGTCGCATTCACAGTGGCAATACCAATATACTGTTGTCGCATTCACAGTTGCGATACCAATATACTGTTGTCGCATTCACAGTGGCGATACAAATATACTGTTGTCGCAATTAGAGGGGCGATACCAATATACTGTCGTCGCATTCACAGTAGCGATACCAATATACTATTGCCGCATTCACAGTGGCAATATTAATATACCATTGCAGCATTCACAGTGGCGATACCAATATACTGTTGTCGCATTCACAGTGGCAATACCAATATACTGTTGTCGCATTCACAGTTGTGATACCAATATACTGTTGTCGCATTCACAGTGGCGATACCAATATACTGTTGTCGCAATTAGAGTGGCGATACCAATATACTGTCGTCGCATTCACAGTAGCGATACCAATATACTATTGTCGCATTCACAGTGGCGATACCAATATACTGTTGTCACATTCACAGTAGCGATACCAATATACTGTTGTCGCATTCACAGTAGCGATACCAATACACTGTTGTCGCATTCACATTGGCGATACCAATATATTGTTGTCGCATTCACAGTGGCAATAATAATATACTATTGGAGCATTCACAGTAGTGATATTAATATACCATTGCCGCATTCATAGTGGCGATATCAATTCACCATTGCCACATTCACAGTGCCGATACCAATATACTGTTATCGCAATTAGAGTGGCGATACCAATATACTGTCGTCGCATTCACAGTAGCGATACCAATATACCATTGCCGCATTCACAGTGGCGATACCAATACACTGTTGTCGCATTCACAATGGCGATACCCATATACTGTTGTCGCATTCACAGTGGCGATACCAATATACTGTTGTCGCATTCATATTGGCGATACGAATATACTGTTGTTGCATTCACAATGGTGATACCAATATACTGTTGTTGCATTCACATTGACGATGCCAATATACTGTTGTCACATTTACAGTGGCGATATCAATATACTGTTGTCGCATTCACAATGGCGATACCAATATACTATTGCCGTATTCAAAGCGGCGATACCAATATTCTGTTGTCACATTCACATTGGCGATACCGATATACTGTTGTTGCATTCACAGTGGCGATAGCAATATACTGTTGTCGTATTCACAGTGGCGATACGAATATACTGTTGCCGCATTCACAGTGGCGATACCAATAAACAGTTGTCACATTCACAATGGCGATACCAATATAATGTTGTCGCATTCATAGTGGCAATACCAATATACTGTTGTCGCATTCACAGTTGCGATACCAATATACTGTTGTCGCATTCACAGTGGCGATACAAATATACTGTTGTCGCAATTAGAGGGGCGATACCAATATACTGTCGTCGCATTCACAGTAGCGATACCAATATACTATTGCCGCATTCACAGTGGCAATATTAATATACCATTGCAGCATTCACAGTGGCGATACCAATATACTGTTGTCGCATTCACAGTGGCAATACCAATATACTGTTGTCGCATTCACAGTTGTGATACCAATATACTGTTGTCGCATTCACAGTGGCGATACCAATATACTGTTGTCGCAATTAGAGTGGCGATACTAATATACGGTCGTCGCATTCACAGTAGCGATACCAATATACTATTGTCGCATTCACAGTGGCGATACCAATATACTGTTGTCACATTCACAGTAGCGATACCAATATACTGTTGTCGCAGTCACAGTAGCGATACCAATACACTGTTGTCGCATTCACATTGGCGATACCAATATATTGTTGTCGCATTCACAGTGGCAATAATAATATACTATTGGAGCATTCACAGTAGTGATATTAATATACCATTGCCGCATTCATAGTGGCGATATCAATTCACCATTGCCACATTCACAGTGCCGATACCAATATACTGTTATCGCAATTAGAGTGGCGATACCAATATACTGTCGTCGCATTCACAGTAGCGATACCAATATACCACTGCCGCATTCACAGTGGCGATACCAATACACTGTTGTCGCATTCACAATGGCGATACCCATATACTGTTGTCGCATTCACAGTGGCGATACCAATATACTGTTGTCGCATTCATATTGGCGATACGAATATACTGTTGTTGCATTCACAATGGTGATACCAATATACTGTTGTTGCATTCACATTGACGATGCCAATATACTGTTGTCACATTTACAGTGGCGATATCAATATACTGTTGTCGCATTCACAATGGCGATACCAATATACTATTGCCGTATTCAAAGCGGCGATACCAATATTCTGTTGTCACATTCACATTGGCGATACAGATATACTGTTGTTGCATTCACAGTGGCGATACCAATATACTGTTGTCGTATTCACAGTGGCGATACGAATATACTGTTGCCGCATTCACAGTGGCGATACCAATAAACTGTTGTCACATTCACAATGGCGATACCAATATAATGTTGTCGCATTCACAGTGGCAATACCAATATACTGTTGTCGCATTCACAGTTGCGATACCAATATACTGTTGTCGCATTCACAGTGGCGATACAAATATACTGTTGTCGCAATTAGAGGGGCGATACCAATATAATGTCGTCGCATTCACAGTAGCGATACCAATATACTATTGGCGCATTCACAGTGGCAATATTAATATACCATTGCAGCATTCACAGTGGCGATACCAATATACTGTTGTCGCATTCACAGTGGCTATACTAATATACTGTTGTCGCATTCACAGTTGCGATACCAATATACTGTTGTCGCATTCACAGTGGCGATACCAATATACTCTTGTTGCAATTAGAGTGGCGATACCAATATACTGTCGTCGCATTCACAGTAGCGATACCAATATACTATTGTCGCATTCACAGGGGCGATACCAATATACTGTTGTCACATTCACAGTAGCGATACCAATATACTGTTGTCGCATTCACAGTAGCGATACCAATACACTGTTGTCGCATTCACATTGGCGATACCAATATATTGTTGTTGCATTCACAGTGGCGATAATAATATACTATTGGAGCATTCACAGTAGCGATATTAATATACCATTGCCGCATTCATAGTGGCGATATCAATTCACCATTGCCACATTCACAGTGGCGATACCAATATACTGTTGTCGCATTCACAGTGGCAATACTAATATACTGTTGTCGCATTCACAGTTGCAATACCAATATACAGTTGTCGCATTCACAGTGGCGATACCAATATACTGTTGTCGCAATTAGAGTGGCGATACCAATATACTGTCGTCGCATTCACAGTAGCGATACCAATATACTATTGTCGCATTCACAGGGGCGATACCAATATACTGTTGTCACATTCACAGTAGCGATACCAATATACTGTTGTCGCATTCACAGTAGCGATACCAATACACTGTTGTCGCATTCACATTGGCGATACCAATATACTATTGGAGCATTCACAGTAGCGATATTAATATACCATTGCCGCATTCATAGTGGCGATATCAATTCACCATTGCCACATTCACAGTGCCGATACCAATATACTGTTGTCGCAATTAGAGTGGCGATACCAATATACTGTCGTCGCATTCACAGTAGCGATACCAATATACCATTGCCGCATTCACAGTGGCAATACCAATATACTGTTGTCGCATTCACAGTGGCGATACCAATATATTGTTGTCGCATTCACAGTGGCGATAATAATATACTATTGGAGCATTCACAGTAGCGATATTAATATACCATTGCCGCATTCATAGTGGCGATATTAATTTACCATTGCCGCATTCAAAGTGGCGATACCAATATACTGTTGTCACATTCACAATGGCGATACACATATACTGTTGTCGCATTCACAGTGGCGATACCAATATACTGTTGTCGCATTCACAATGGCGATACCAATATTCTGTTGTCGCATTGACAATGGCGATACCTATATACTGTTGTCGCATTCACAGTGGCGATACCAATATACTGTTGTCGCATTCACAATGGCGATACCAATATTCTGTTGTCGCATTCATATTGGCGATACGAATATACTGTTGTTGCATTCACAATGGCGATACCAATATACTGTTGTCGCATTCACATTGACGATGCCAATATACTGTTGTCGCATTTACAGTGGCGATACCAATATACTGTTGTCGCATTCACAATGGCGATACCAATATACTATTGCCGTATTCAAAGCGGCGATACCAATATTCTGTTGTCGCATTCACATTGGTGATACCGATATACTGTTGTTGCATTCACAGTGGCGATAGCAATATACTGTTGTCGTATTCACAGTGGCGATACGAATATACTGTTGCCGCATTCACAGTGGCGATACCAATAAACAGTTGTCACATTCACAATGGCGATACCAATATAATGTTGTCGCATTCACAGTGGCAATACCAATATACTGTTGTCGCATTCACAGTTGCGATACCAATATACTGTTGTCGCATTCACAGTGGCGATACAAATATACTGTTGTCGCAATTAGAGGGGCGATACCAATATACTGTCGTCGCATTCACAGTAGCGATACCAATATACTATTGCCGCATTCACAGTGGCAATATTAATATACCATTGCAGCATTCACAGTGGCGATACCAATATACTGTTGTCGCATTCACAGTGGCAATACCAATATACTGTTGTCGCATTCACAGTTGTGATACCAATATACTGTTGTCGCATTCACAGTGGCGATACCAATATACTGTTGTCGCAATTAGAGTGGCGATACCAATATACTGTCGTCGCATTCACAGTAGCGATACCAATATACTATTGTCGCATTCACAGTGGCGATACCAATATACTGTTGTCACATTCACAGTAGCGATACCAATATACTGTTGTCGCATTCACAGTAGCGATACCAATACACTGTTGTCGCATTCACATTGGCGATACCAATATATTGTTGTCGCATTCACAGTGGCAATAATAATATACTATTGGAGCATTCACAGTAGTGATATTAATATACCATTGCCGCATTCATAGTGGCGATATCAATTCACCATTGCCACATTCACAGTGCCGATACCAATATACTGTTATCGCAATTAGAGTGGCGATACCAATATACTGTCGTCGCATTCACAGTAGCGATACCAATATACCATTGCCGCATTCACAGTGGCGATACCAATACACTGTTGTCGCATTCACAATGGCGATACCCATATACTGTTGTCGCATTCACAGTGGCGATACCAATATACTGTTGTCGCATTCATATTGGCGATACGAATATACTGTTGTTGCATTCACAATGGTGATACCAATATACTGTTGTTGCATTCACATTGACGATGCCAATATACTGTTGTCACATTTACAGTGGCGATATCAATATACTGTTGTCGCATTCACAATGGCGATACCAATATACTATTGCCGTATTCAAAGCGGCGATACCAATATTCTGTTGTCACATTCACATTGGCGATACCGATATACTGTTGTTGCATTCACAGTGGCGATAGCAATATACTGTTGTCGTATTCACAGTGGCGATACGAATATACTGTTGCCGCATTCACAGTGGCGATACCAATAAACAGTTGTCACATTCACAATGGCGATACCAATATAATGTTGTCGCATTCATAGTGGCAATACCAATATACTGTTGTCGCATTCACAGTTGCGATACCAATATACTGTTGTCGCATTCACAGTGGCGATACAAATATACTGTTGTCGCAATTAGAGGGGCGATACCAATATACTGTCGTCGCATTCACAGTAGCGATACCAATATACTATTGCCGCATTCACAGTGGCAATATTAATATACCATTGCAGCATTCACAGTGGCGATACCAATATACTGTTGTCGCATTCACAGTGGCAATACCAATATACTGTTGTCGCATTCACAGTTGTGATACCAATATACTGTTGTCGCATTCACAGTGGCGATACCAATATACTGTTGTCGCAATTAGAGTGGCGATACTAATATACGGTCGTCGCATTCACAGTAGCGATACCAATATACTATTGTCGCATTCACAGTGGCGATACCAATATACTGTTGTCACATTCACAGTAGCGATACCAATATACTGTTGTCGCAGTCACAGTAGCGATACCAATACACTGTTGTCGCATTCACATTGGCGATACCAATATATTGTTGTCGCATTCACAGTGGCAATAATAATATACTATTGGAGCATTCACAGTAGTGATATTAATATACCATTGCCGCATTCATAGTGGCGATATCAATTCACCATTGCCACATTCACAGTGCCGATACCAATATACTGTTATCGCAATTAGAGTGGCGATACCAATATACTGTCGTCGCATTCACAGTAGCGATACCAATATACCACTGCCGCATTCACAGTGGCGATACCAATACACTGTTGTCGCATTCACAATGGCGATACCCATATACTGTTGTCGCATTCACAGTGGCGATACCAATATACTGTTGTCGCATTCATATTGGCGATACGAATATACTGTTGTTGCATTCACAATGGTGATACCAATATACTGTTGTTGCATTCACATTGACGATGCCAATATACTGTTGTCACATTTACAGTGGCGATATCAATATACTGTTGTCGCATTCACAATGGCGATACCAATATACTATTGCCGTATTCAAAGCGGCGATACCAATATTCTGTTGTCACATTCACATTGGCGATACCGATATACTGTTGTTGCATTCACAGTGGCGATACCAATATACTGTTGTCGTATTCACAGTGGCGATACGAATATACTGTTGCCGCATTCACAGTGGCGATACCAATAAACTGTTGTCACATTCACAATGGCGATACCAATATAATGTTGTCGCATTCACAGTGGCAATACCAATATACTGTTGTCGCATTCACAGTTGCGATACCAATATACTGTTGTCGCATTCACAGTGGCGATACAAATATACTGTTGTCGCAATTAGAGGGGCGATACCAATATAATGTCGTCGCATTCACAGTAGCGATACCAATATACTATTGCCGCATTCACAGTGGCAATATTAATATACCATTGCAGCATTCACAGTGGCGATACCAATATACTGTTGTCGCATTCACAGTGGCTATACTAATATACTGTTGTCGCATTCACAGTTGCGATACCAATATACTGTTGTCGCATTCACAGTGGCGATACCAATATACTGTTGTCGCAATTAGAGTGGCGATACCAATATACTGTCGTCGCATTCACAGTAGCGATACCAATATACTATTGTCGCATTCACAGGGGCGATACCAATATACTGTTGTCACATTCACAGTAGCGATACCAATATACTGTTGTCGCATTCACAGTAGCGATACCAATACACTGTTGTCGCATTCACATTGGCGATACCAATATATTGTTGTTGCATTCACAGTGGCGATAATAATATACTATTGGAGCATTCACAGTAGCGATATTAATATACCATTGCCGCATTCATAGTGGCGATATCAATTCACCATTGCCACATTCACAGTGCCGATACCAATATACTGTTGTCGCAATTAGAGTGGCGATACCAATATACTGTCGTCGCATTCACAGTAGCGATATCAATATACCATTGCCGCATTCACAGTGGCAATACCAATATACTGTTGTCGCATTCACAGTGGCGATACCAATATATTGTTGTCGCATTCACAGTGGCGATAATAATATACTATTGGAGCATTCACAGTAGCGATATTAATATACCATTGCCGTATTCATAGTGGCGATATTAATTTACCATTGCCGCATTCGCAGTGGCGATACCAATATACTGTTGCCTCATTCACAGTGGGAATACCAACATACTGTTGTCGAATTCACAGTGGCGATACCGATATACTATTGCCATATTCACAGTGGCGATACTAATATACTGTTGTCACATTGACAATGGCGATACCCGTACTGTTGTCGCATTCACAGTGGCGATACCAATACACTGTTGTCGCATTCACAGTGGCGATACCAATATACTGTTGTCGCATTCACAATGGCGATACCAATATTGTGTTGTCGCATTCACAATGGCGATACCTATATACTGTTGTCGCATTCACAGTGGCGTTACCAATATACTGTTGTCGCATTCACAATGGCGATACCAATATTCTGTTGTCGCATTCATATTGGCGATACGAATATACTGTTGTTGCATTCACAATGGTGATTCCAATATACTGTTGTTGCATTCACATTGACGATGCCAATATACTGTTGTCGCATTTACAGTGGCGATATCAATATACTGTTGTCGCATTCACAATGGCGATACCAATATACTATTGCCGTATTCAAAGCGGCGATAGCAATATTCTGTTGTCGCATTCACATTGGCGATACCGATATACTGTTGTTGCATTCACAGTGGCGATACCAATATACTGTTGTCGCATTCACAGTGGCGATATGAATATACTGTTGTCGCATTCACAATGGCGATACCAATATAATGTTGTCGCATTCACAGTGGCAATACCAATATACTGTTGTCGCATTCACAGTTGCGATACCAATATACCATTGCCGCATTCATAGTGGCGATATCAATTCACCATTGCTACATTCACAGTGCCGATACCAATATACTGTTGTCGCAATTAGAGTGGCAATAACAATATACTGTCGTCGCATTCACAGTAGCGATACCAATATACCATTGCCGCATTCACAGTGGCAATACCAATATACTGTTGTTGCATTCACAGTGGCGATACCAATATATTGTTGTCGCATTCACAGTGGCGATAATAATATACTATTGGAGCATTCACAGTAGCGATATTAATATACCATTGCCGCATTAATAGTGGCGATATTAATTTACCATTGCCGCATTCGCAGTGGCGATACCAATATATTGTTGCCTCATTCACAGTGGGAATACCAACATACTGTTGTCGAATTCACAGTGGCGATACCGATATACTATTGCCATATTCACAGTGGCGATACTAATATACTGTTGTCACATTGACAATGGCGATACCCGTACTGTTGTCGCATTCACAGTGGCGATACCGATATACTATTGCCATATTCACAGTGGCGATACTAATATACTGTTGTCGCATTCATATGGGCGATACGAATATACTGTTGTTGCATTCACAATGGTGATACCAATATACTGTTGTTGCATTCACATTGACGATGCCAATATACTGTTGTCGCATTTACAGTGGCGATATCAATATACTGTTGTCGCATTCACAATGGCGATACCAATATACTATTGCCGTATTCAAAGCGGCGATACCAATATTCTGTTGTCGCATTCACATTGGCGATACCGATATACTGTTGTTGCATTCACAGTGGCGATACCAATATACTGTTGTCGTATTCACAGTGGCGATACGAATATACTGTTGCCGCATTCACAGTGGCTATACCAATAAACTGTTGTCACATTCACAATGGCGATACCAATATAATGTTGTCGCATTCACAGTGGCAATACCAATATACTGTTGTCGCATTCACAGTTGCGATACCAATATACTGTTGTCGCATTCACAGTGGCGATACAAATATACTGTTGTCGCAATTAGAGGGGCGATACCAATATACTGTCGTCGCATTCACAGTAGCGATACCAATATACTATTGCCGCAATCACAGTGGCAATATTAATATACCATTGCAGCATTCACAGTGGCGATACCAATATACTGTTGTCGCATTCACAGTGGCAATACTAATATACTGTTGTCGCATTCACAGTTGCGATACCAATATACTGTTGTCGCATTCACAGTGGCGATACCAATATACTGTTGTCGCAATTAGAGTGGCGATACCAATATACCTTCGTCGCATTCACAGTAGCGATACCAATATACTATTGTCGCATTCACAGGGGCGATACCAATATACTGTTGTCACATTCACAGTAGCGATACCAATATACTGTTGTCGCATTCACAGTAGCGATACCAATACACTGTTGTCGCATTCACATTGGCGATACCAATATATTGTTGTCGCATTCACAGTGGCGATAATAATATACTATTGGAGCATTCACAGTAGCGATATTAATATACCATTGCCGCATTCATAGTGGCGATATCAATTCACCATTGCCACATTCACAGTGCCGATACCAATATACTGTTGTCGCAATTAGAGTGGCGATACCAATATACTGTCGTCGCATTCACAGTAGCGATACCAATATACCATTGCCGCATTCACAGTGGCAATACCAATATACTGTTGTCGCATTCACAGTGGCGATACCAATATACTGTTGTCGCATTCACAATCGCGATACCAATATTGTGTTGTCGCATTGACAATGGCGATACCTATATACTGTTGTCGCATTCACAGTGGCGTTACCAATATACTGTTGTCGCATTCACAATGGCGATACCAATATTCTGTTGTCGCATTCATATTGGCGATACGAATATACTGTTGTTGCATTCACAATGGTGATTCCAATATACTGTTGTTGCATTCACATTGACGATGCCAATATACTGTTGTCGCATTTACAGTGGCGATATCAATATACTGTTGTCGCATTCACAATGGCGATACCAATATACTATTGCCGTATTCAAAGCGGCGATACCAATATTCTGTTGTCGCATTCACATTGGCGATACCGATATACTGTTGTTGCATTCACAGTGGCGATACCAATATACTGTTGTCGTATTCACAGTGGCGATATGAATATACTGTTGCCGCATTCACAGTGGCGATACCAATAAACTGTTGTCGCATTTACAATGGCGATACCAATATAATGTTGTCGCATTCACAGTGGCAGTACCAATATACTGTTGTCGCATTCACAGTTGCGATACCAATATACTGTTGTCGCATTCACAGTGGTGATACCAATATACTGTTGTCGCAATTAGAGTGGCGATACCAATATACTGTCGTCGCATTCACAGTAGCGATATCAATATACTATTGCCGCATTCACAGTGGTGATATCAATTTACCATTGCCACATTCACAGTGGCAATACCAATATACTGCTGTCGCATTCACATTGGCGATACCAATATTCTGTTGTCGCATTCACAGTGGCGATAACAATATACTGTTGTCGCATTCACAATGGCGATACCAAAATAAAGTGTTGTCACATTCACATTGGCGATGCCAATATACTGTTGTCGCATTTACAGTGGCAATACCAATATACTGTCGTCGCATTCACAGTGGCGATACCAATATACTATTGATCATTCACAGTGGCGATATTAATATACCATTGCGGCATTCACAGTGGCGATACTAATATACCATTGCCGCATTCATAGTGGCGATATCAATTTACCTTTGCCGCATTCGCAGTGGCGATACCAACATACTGTTGCCACATTCACAGTGACGATACCAATATACTTTTGCCGCATTCACAGTGGCGATATTAATACCACTGCCGCATTCATAGTTGTGATATCAATTTACCATTGCCACATTCACAGTGGCAATACCAATATACTGTTGCCGCATTCACAGTGGCGATGACAATATATTGTTGTCGCATTCACAGAGGCGATACCAATATACTGTTGTCTCATTCACAGTAGGGATACCAACATACTGTTGTCGCATTCAATGGCGATACCAATACACTATTGCCGTATTTACAGTGGCGATACCAATATACTGTTGGCGATTTCACAGTGGCGATACCAATATATTGTTGTCACATTCACAATGGTGACACCCGTACTGTTGTCGCATTCACAGTGGAGATACAAATACACTGTTGCCGCATTCACAATGGCGATACCCATATACTGTTGTCGCATTTACAGTGGCGGTACCAATATTCTGTTGTCGCATTGACAATGGCGATACCCATATGCTGTTGTCAAATTCACAGTGGCAATACCGATATACTATTGCTGTATTCACAGTGGCGATACTAATATACTGTTGTTACATTGACAATGGCGATACCCGTACTGTTGTCGCATTCACAGTGGCGATACCAATACACTGTTGTCGCATTCACAATGGCGATACCCATATACTGTTGTCGCATTCACAGTGGCGATACCAATATACTGTTGTCGCATTCACAATGGCGATACCAATATTCTGTTGTCGCATTGACAATGGCGATACCTATATACTGTTGTCGCATTCACAGTGGCGATACCAATATACTGTTGTCGCATTCACAATGGCGATACCAATATTCTGTTGTCGCATTCATATTGGCGATACGAATATACTGTTGTTGCATTCGCAATGGCGATACCAATATACTGTTGTCGCATTCACATTGACGATGCCAATATACTGTTTTCGCATTTACAGTAGCGATATTAATATACCATTGCCGCATTCATAGTGGCGATATTAATTTACCATTGCCGCATTCGCAGTGGCGATACCAATATACTGTTGCCTCATTCACAGTGGGAATACCAACATACTGTTGTCGAATTCACAGTGGCGATACCGATATACTATTGCCATATTCACAGTGGCGATACTAATATACTGTTGTCATATTGACAATGGCGATACCCGTACTGTTGTCGCATTCACAGTGGCGATACCAATACACTGTTGTCGCATTCACAATGGCGATACCCATATACTGTTGTCGCATTCACAGTGGCGATACCAATATACTGTTGTCGCATTCACAATTCTGATACCAATATTCTGTTGTCGCATTGACAATGGCGATACCTATATACTGTTGTGGCATTCACAGTGGCGTTACCAATATACTGTTGTCGCATTCACAATGGCGATACCAATATTCTGTTGTCGCATTCATATTGGCGATACGAATATACTGTTGTTGCATTCACAATGGTGATACCAATATACTGTTGTTGCATTCACATTGACGATGCCAATATACTGTTGTCGCATTCACAGTGGCGATATTAATACCACTGCCGCATTCATAGTTGTGATATCAATTTACCATTGCCACATTCACAGTGGCAATACCAATATACTGTTGCCGCATTCACAGTGGCGATGACAATATATTGTTGTCGCATTCACAGAGGCGATACCAATATACTGTTGTCGCATTCACAGTTGCGATACCAATATACCATTGCCGCATTCATAGTGGCGATATCAATTCACCATTGCTACATTCACAGTGCCGATACCAATATACTGTTGTCGCAATTAGAGTGGCAATAACAATATACTGTCGTCGCATTCACAGTAGCGATACCAATATACCATTGCCGCATTCACAGTGGCAATACCAATATACTGTTGTTGCATTCACAGTGGCGATACCAATATATTGTTGTCGCATTCACAGTGGCGATAATAATATACTATTGGAGCATTCACAGTAGCGATATTAATATACCATTGCCGCATTCATAGTGGCGATATTAATTTACCATTGCCGCATTCGCAGTGGCGATACCAATATATTGTTGCCTCATTCACAGTGGGAATACCAACATACTGTTGTCGAATTCACAGTGGCGATACCGATATACTATTGCCATATTCACAGTGGCGATACTAATATACTGTTGTCACATTGACAATGGCGATACCCGTACTGTTGTCGCATTCACAGTGGCGATACCGATATACTATTGCCATATTCACAGTGGCGATACTAATATACTGTTGTCGCATTCATATGGGCGATACGAATATACTGTTGTTGCATTCACAATGGTGATACCAATATACTGTTGTTGCATTCACATTGACGATGCCAATATACTGTTGTCGCATTTACAGTGGCGATATCAATATACTGTTGTCGCATTCACAATGGCGATACCAATATACTATTGCCGTATTCAAAGCGGCGATACCAATATTCTGTTGTCGCATTCACATTGGCGATACCGATATACTGTTGTTGCATTCACAGTGGCGATACCAATATACTGTTGTCGTATTCACAGTGGCGATACGAATATACTGTTGCCGCATTCACAGTGGCTATACCAATAAACTGTTGTCACATTCACAATGGCGATACCAATATAATGTTGTCGCATTCACAGTGGCAATACCAATATACTGTTGTCGCATTCACAGTTGCGATACCAATATACTGTTGTCGCATTCACAGTGGCGATACAAATATACTGTTGTCGCAATTAGAGGGGCGATACCAATATACTGTCGTCGCATTCACAGTAGCGATACCAATATACTATTGCCGCAATCACAGTGGCAATATTAATATACCATTGCAGCATTCACAGTGGCGATACCAATATACTGTTGTCGCATTCACAGTGGCAATACTAATACACTGTTTTCGCATTCACAGTTGCGATACCAATATACTGTTGTCGCATTCACAGTGGCGATACCAATATACTGTTGTCGCAATTAGAGTGGCGATACCAATATACCTTCGTCGCATTCACAGTAGCGATACCAATATACTATTGTCGCATTCACAGGGGCGATACCAATATACTGTTGTCACATTCACAGTAGCGATACCAATATACTGTTGTCGCATTCACAGTAGCGATACCAATACACTGTTGTCGCATTCACATTGGCGATACCAATATATTGTTGTCGCATTCACAGTGGCGATAATAATATACTATTGGAGCATTCACAGTAGCGATATTAATATACCATTGCTGCATTCATAGTGGCGATATCAATTCACCATTGCCACATTCACAGTGCCGATACCAATATACTGTTGTCGCAATTAGAGTGGCGATACCAATATACTGTCGTCGCATTCACAGTAGCGATACCAATATACCATTGCCGCATTCACAGTGGCAATACCAATATACTGTTGTCGCATTCACAGTGGCGATACCAATATACTGTTGTCGCATTCACAATCGCGATACCAATATTGTGTTGTCGCATTGACAATGGCGATACCTATATACTGTTGTCGCATTCACAGTGGCGTTACCAATATACTGTTGTCGCATTCACAATGGCGATACCAATATTCTGTTGTCGCATTCATATTGGCGATACGAATATACTGTTGTTGCATTCACAATGGTGATTCCAATATACTGTTGTTGCATTCACATTGACGATGCCAATATACTGTTGTCGCATTTACAGTGGCGATATCAATATACTGTTGTCGCATTCACAATGGCGATACCAATATACTATTGCCGTATTCAAAGCGGCGATACCAATATTCTGTTGTCGCATTCACATTGGCGATACCGATATACTGTTGTTGCATTCACAGTGGCGATACCAATATACTGTTGTCGTATTCACAGTGGCGATATGAATATACTGTTGCCGCATTCACAGTGGCGATACCAATAAACTGTTGTCGCATTTACAATGGCGATACCAATATAATGTTGTCGCATTCACAGTGGCAGTACCAATATACTGTTGTCGCATTCACAGTTGCGATACCAATATACTGTTGTCGCATTCACAGTGGTGATACCAATATACTGTTGTCGCAATTAGAGTGGCGATACCAATATACTGTCGTCGCATTCACAGTAGCGATATCAATATACTATTGCCGCATTCACAGTGGTGATATCAATTTACCATTGCCACATTCACAGTGGCAATACCAATATACTGCTGTCGCATTCACATTGGCGATACCAATATTCTGTTGTCGCATTCACAGTGGCGATAACAATATACTGTTGTCGCATTCACAATGGCGATACCAAAATAAAGTGTTGTCACATTCACATTGGCGATGCCAATATACTGTTGTCGCATTTACAGTGGCAATACCAATATACTGTCGTCGCATTCACAGTGGCGATACCAATATACTATTGATCATTCACAGTGGCGATATTAATATACCATTGCGGCATTCACAGTGGCGATACTAATATACCATTGCCGCATTCATAGTGGCGATATCAATTTACCTTTGCCGCATTCGCAGTGGCGATACCAACATACTGTTGCCACATTCACAGTGACGATACCAATATACTTTTGCCGCATTCACAGTGGCGATATTAATACCACTGCCGCATTCATAGTTGTGATATCAATTTACCATTGCCACATTCACAGTGGCAATACCAATATACTGTTGCCGCATTCACAGTGGCGATGACAATATATTGTTGTCGCATTCACAGAGGCGATACCAATATACTGTTGTCTCATTCACAGTAGGGATACCAACATACTGTTGTCGCATTCAATGGCGATACCAATACACTATTGCCGTATTTACAGTGGCGATACCAATATACTGTTGGCGATTTCACAGTGGCGATACCAATATATTGTTGTCACATTCACAATGGTGACACCCGTACTGTTGTCGCATTCACAGTGGAGATACAAATACACTGTTGCCGCATTCACAATGGCGATACCCATATACTGTTGTCGCATTTACAGTGGCGGTACCAATATTCTGTTGTCGCATTGACAATGGCGATACCCATATGCTGTTGTCAAATTCACAGTGGCAATACCGATATACTATTGCTGTATTCACAGTGGCGATACTAATATACTGTTGTTACATTGACAATGGCGATACCCGTACTGTTGTCGCATTCACAGTGGCGATACCAATACACTGTTGTCGCATTCACAATGGCGATACCCATATACTGTTGTCGCATTCACAGTGGCGATACCAATATACTGTTGTCGCATTCACAATGGCGATACCAATATTCTGTTGTCGCATTGACAATGGCGATACCTATATACTGTTGTCGCATTCACAGTGGCGATACCAATATACTGTTGTCGCATTCACAATGGCGATACCAATATTCTGTTGTCGCATTCATATTGGCGATACGAATATACTGTTGTTGTATTCGCAATGGCGATACCAATATACTGTTGTCGCATTCACATTGACGATGCCAATATACTGTTTTCGCATTTACAGTAGCGATATTAATATACCATTGCCGCATTCATAGTGGCGATATTAATTTACCATTGCCGCATTCGCAGTGGCGATACCAATATACTGTTGCCTCATTCACAGTGGGAATACCAACATACTGTTGTCGAATTCACAGTGGCGATACCGATATACTATTGCCATATTCACAGTGGCGATACTAATATACTGTTGTCATATTGACAATGGCGATACCCGTACTGTTGTCGCATTCACAGTGGCGATACCAATACACTGTTGTCGCATTCACAATGGCGATACCCATATACTGTTGTCGCATTCACAGTGGCGATACCAATATACTGTTGTCGCATTCACAATTCTGATACCAATATTCTGTTGTCGCATTGACAATGGCGATACCTATATACTGTTGTGGCATTCACAGTGGCGTTACCAATATACTGTTGTCGCATTCACAATGGCGATACCAATATTCTGTTGTCGCATTCATATTGGCGATACGAATATACTGTTGTTGCATTCACAATGGTGATACCAATATACTGTTGTTGCATTCACATTGACGATGCCAATATACTGTTGTCGCATTCACAGTGGCGATATTAATACCACTGCCGCATTCATAGTTGTGATATCAATTTACCATTGCCACATTCACAGTGGCAATACCAATATACTGTTGCCGCATTCACAGTGGCGATGACAATATATTGTTGTCGCATTCACAGAGGCGATACCAATATACTGTTGTCTCATTCACAGTAGGGATACCAACATACTGTTGTCGCATTCAATGGCGATACCAATACACTATTGCCATATTTACAGTGGCGATACCAATATACTGTTGGCGATTTCACAGTGGCGATACCAATATATTGTTGTCACATTCACAATGGCGACACCCGTACTGTTGTCGCATTCACAGTGGAGATACAAATACACTGTTGTCGCATTCACAATGGCGATACCCATATACTGTTGTCGCATTTACAGTGGCGATACCAATATACTGTTGTCGCATTCGCAATGGCGGTACCAATATTCTGTTGTCGCATTGACAATGGCGATACCCATATGCTGTTGTCAAATTCACAGTGGCAATACCGATATACTATTGCTGTATTCACAGTGGCGATACTAATATACTGTTGTTACATTGACAATGGCGATACCCGTACTGTTGTCGCATTCACAGTGGCGATACCAATACACTGTTGTCGCATTCACAATGGCGATACCCATATACTGTTGTCGCATTCACAGTGGCGATACCAATATACTGTTGTCGCATTCACAATGGCGATACCAATATTCTGTTGTCGCATTGACAATGGCGATACCTATATACTGTTGTCACATTCACAGTGGCGATACCAATATACTGTTGTCGCATTCACAATGGCGATACCAATATTCTGTTGTCGCATTCATATTGGCGATACGAATATACTGTTGTTGCATTCGCAATGGCGATACCAATATACTGTTGTCGCATTCACATTGACGATGCCAATGTACTGTTTTCGCATTTACAGTAGCGATATTAATATACCATTGCCGCATTCATAGTGGCGATATTAATTTACCATTGCCGCATTCACAGTGGAGATACCAATACACTGTTGTCGCATTCACAATGGCGATACCCATATACTGTTGTCGCATTCACAATGGCGATACCAATATACTATTGCCGTATTCAAAGCGGCGATACCAATATTCTGTTGTCGCATTCACATTGGCGATACCGATATACTGTTGTTGCATTCACAGTGGCGATACCAATATACTGTTGTCGCATTCACAGTGGCGATATGAATATACTGTTGCCGCATTCACAGTGGCGATACCAATAAACTGTTGTCGCATTCACAATGGCGATACCAATATAATGTTGTCGCATTCACAGTGGCAATACCAATATACTGTTGTCGCATTCACAGTTGCGATACCAATATACCATTGCCGCATTCATAGTGGCGATATCAATTCACCATTGCCACATTCACAGTGCCGATACCAATATACTGTTGTCGCAATTAGAGTGGCGATACCAATATACTGCTGTCGCATTCACATTGGCGATACCAATATTCTGTTGTCGCATTCACAGTGGCGATAACAATATACTGTTGTCGCATTCACAATGGCGATACCAAAATAAAGTGTTGTCACATTCACATTGGCGATGCCAATATACTGTTGTCGCATTTACAGTGGCAATACCATTATACTGTCGTCGCATTCACAGTGGCGATACCAATATACTATTGATCATTCACAGTGGCGATATTAATATACCATTGCGGCATCCACTGTGGCGATACCAATATACCATTGCCGCATTCATAGTGGCGATATCAATTTACCTTTGCCGCATTCGCAGTGGCGATACCAACATACTGTTGCCACATTCACAGTGACGATACCAATATACTATTGCCGCATTCACAGTGGCGATATTAATACCACTGCTGCATTCATAGTTGCGATATCAATTTACCATTGCCACATTCACAGTGGCAATACCAATATACTGTTGCCGCATTCACAGTGGCGATGACAATATATTGTTGTCGCATTCACAGAGGCGATACCAATATATTGTTGTCTCATTCACAGTAGGGATACCAACATACTGTTGTCGCATTCAATGGTGATACCAATACACTATTGCCGTATTCACAGTGGCGATACCAATATACTGTTGGCGATTTCACAGTGGCGATACCAATATATTGTTGTCACATTCACAATGGCGACACCCATACTGTTGTCGCATTCACAGTGGAGATACAAATACACTGTTGTCGCATTCACAATGGCGATACCCATATACTGTTGTCGCATTTACAGTGGCGATACCAATATACTGTTGTCGCATTCACAATGGCGGTACCAATATTCTGTTGTCGCATTGACAATGGCGATACCCATATGCTGTTGTCAAATTCACAGCGGCAATACCGATATACTATTGCTGTATTCACAGTGGCGATACTAATATACTGTTGTTACATTGACAATGGCGATACCCGTACTGTTGTCGCATTCACAGTGGCGATACCAATACACTGTTGTCGCATTCACAATGGCGATACCCATATACTGTTGTCGCATTCACAGTGGCGATACCAATATACTGTTGTCGCATTCACAATGCCGATACCAATATTCTGTTGTCGCATTGACAATGGCGATACCTATATACTGTTGTCGCTTTCACAGTGGCGATACCAATATACTGTTGTCGCATTCACAATGGCGATACCAATATTCTGTTGTCGCATTCATATTGGCAATACGAATATACTGTTGTTGCATTCACAATGGCGATACCAATATACTGTTGTCGCATTCACATTGACGATGCCAATATACTGTTGTCGCATTTACAGTGGCGCTACCAATATACTGTTGTCGCATTCACAATGGCGATACCAATATACTATTGCCGTATTCAAAGTGACGATACCAATATTCTGTTGTCACATTCACATTGGCGATACCGATATACTGTTGTTGCATTCACAGTAGCGATAGCAATATACTGTTGTCGTATTCACAGTGGCGATACGAATATACTGTTGCCGCATTCACAGTGGCGATACCAATAAACTGTTGTCGCATTCACAATGGCGATACCAATATAATGTTGTCGCATTCACCGTGGCTATACCAATATACTGTTGTCGCATTCACAGTTGCGATACCAATATACTGTTGTCGCATTTACAGTGGTGATACGAATATACTGTTGTCGCAATTAGAGTGGCGATACCAATATACTGTCGTCACATTCACAGTAGCGATACCAATATACTATTGCCGCATTCACAGTGGCAATATTAATATACCATTGCAGCATTCACAGTGGCGATACCAATATACTATTGCCGCATTCACAGTGGCGATATTAATATACCATTACCACATTCGCAGTGGTGATATCAATTTACCATTGCCACATTCACAGTGGCAATACCAATATACTGTTGTCACATTCACATTGGCGATACCAATATTCTGTTGTCGCATTCACAGTGGCGATAACAATATACTGTTGTCGCATTCACAATGGCGATACCAATATAAAGTGTTGTCACATTCACATTGATGATGCCAATATACTGTTGTCGCATTTACAGTGGCAATACAAATATACTGTCGTCGCATTCACTGTGGCGTTACCAATATACTATTGCCGCATTCACAGTGGCGATATTAATATACGTTTGCCACATTCACAGTGGCAATACCAATATACTGTTGCCGCATTCAAAGTGCCGATACCAATATATTGTTGTCGCATTCACAGTGGCGATGACAATATATTGTTGTCGCATTTACAGAGGCGATACCAATATACTGTTGTCGCATTCAATGACGATACCAATACTCTATTGCCGTATTCACAGTGGCGATACCAATATACTGTTGGAGATTTCACAGTGGCGATACCAATATATTGTTGTCACATTCACAATGGCGACACCTGTACTGTTGTCGCATTCACAGTGGCGATACAAATACACTGTTGTCGCATTCGCAATGGCGATACCAATATACTGTTGTCGCATTTACAGTAGCGATACCAATATACTGTTGTCGCATTCACAATGGCGGTACCAATATTCTGTTGTCGCATTGACAATGGCGATACACATATGCTGTTGTCGAATTCACAGTCGCGATATCGATATACTATTGCCGTATTCGCAGTGGCGATACTAATATACTGTTGTCACATTGACAATGGCGATACCCGTACTGTTGTCGCATTCACAGTGGCGATACCAATACACTGTTGTCGCATTCACAATGGCGATACCCATATACTGTTGTCGCATTCACAGTGGTGATACCAATATACTGTTGTCACATTCACAATGGCGATACCAATATTCTGTTGTCGTATTGACAATGGCGATACCTATATACTGTTATCGCATTCACAGTGGCGATACCAATATACTGTTGTTGCATTCACAATGGCGATACCAATATACTGTTGTCGCATTCACATTGACGATGCCAATATACTGTTGTCGCAGTTACAGTGGCGATACCAATATACTGTTGTCGCATTCACATTGACGATCCCAATATACTGTTGTCGCATTTGCAGTGGCGATACCAATATACTATTGTCGCCTTCACAATGGCGATACCAATATACTATTGCCGTATTCAAAGCGGCGATACCAATATTCTGTTGTCGCATTCAGATTGTTGATACCGATATACTGTTGTTGCATTCACAGTGGCGATAGCAATATACTGTTGTCGTATTCACAGTGGCGATACGAATATACTGTTGCCGCATTCACAGTGGCGATACCAATATACTGTTGTCGCATTCACAGTGGCGATACGAATATACTGTTGTCGCAATTAGAGTGGCGATACCAATATACTGTCGTCGCATTCACAGTAGCGATACCAATATACTATTGCCGCATTCACAGTGGCGATATTAATATACCATTACCGCATTCACAGTGGTGATATCAATTTACCATTGCCACATTCACAGTGGCAATATCAATATACTGTTGTCGCATTCACATTGGCGATACCAATATTCTGTTGTCGCATTCACAGTGCCGATAACAATATACTGTTGTCGCATTCACAATGGCGATAACAATATAAAGTGTTGTCACATTCACATTGGCGATGCCAATATACTGTTGTCGCATTTACAGTGGCAATACCAATATACTGTCATTGCATTCACAGTGGCGATACCAATATACCATTTCCGCATTCATAGTGGCGATATCAATTTACCTTTGCCGCATTCGCAGTGGCGATACCAACATACTGTTGCCACATTCACAGTGATGATACCAATATACTATTGCCGCATTCACAGTGGCGATATTAATACCACTGCCGCATTCATAGTTGCGATATCAATTTACCACTGCCACATTCACAGTGGCAATACCAATATAGTGTTGCCGCATTCACAGTGCCGATACCAATATATTGTTGTCGCATTCACAGTGGCGATGACAATATATTGTTGTCGCGTTCACAGAGGCGATACCAATATACTGTTGTCTCAATCACAGTGGGGATACCAACATACTGTTGTCGCATTCAATGGTGATACCAATACACTATTGCCGTATTCACAGTGGCGATACCAATATACTGTTGGCGATTTCACAGTGGCGATACCAATATATTGTTGTCACATTCACAATGGCGACACCCGTACTGTTGTCGCATTCACAGTGGCGATACAAATACACTGTTGTCGCATTCACAATGGCGATACCAATATACTGTTGTGGCATTCACAATGGCGGTACCAATATTCTGTTGTCACATTGACAATGGCGATACCCATATGCTGTTGTCGAATTCTCAGTGGCGATACCGATATACTATTGCCGTATTCACAGTGGCGATACTAATATACAGTTGTCACATTGACAATGGCGATACCTGTACTGTTGTCACATTCACAGTGGCGATACCAATACACTGTTGTCGCATTCACAATGGCGATACCCATATACTGTTGTCGCATTCACAGTGGCAATACCAATATACTGTTGTCGCATTCACAGTGGCAATACCAATATACTGTTGTCGCATTCACAATGGCGATACCAATATTCTGTTGTCGCATTGACAATGGCGATACCTATATACTGTTGTCGCATTCACAGTGGCGATACTAATATACTGTTGTCACATTCACAATGGCGATACCAATATTCTGTTGTCGCATTCACAATGGCGATACCAATATACTGTTGTCGCATTCACATTGACGATGCCAATATACTGTTGTCGCATTTACAGTGGCGATACCAATATACTGTTGTCGCATTCACAATGGCGATACCAATATACTATTGCCGTATTCAAAGCGGCGATACCAATATTCTGTTGTCGCATTCACATTGGCGATACCGATATACTGTTGTTGCATTCACAGTGGTGATAGCAATATACTGTTGTCGTATTCACAGTGGCGATACGAATATACTGTTGCCGCATTCACAGTGGCGATACCAATAAACTGTTGTCGCATTCACAATGGCGATACCAATATAATGTTGTCGCATTCACAGTGGCAATACCAATATATTGTCGTCGCATTCACAGTAGCGATACAATATATTATTGCCGCATTCACAGTGGCAATACTAATATACCATTGCAGCATTCACAGTGGCGATACCAATATACTATTGCCGCATTCACAGTGGCGATATTAATATACCATTACCGCATTCACAGCGGTGATATCAATTTACCATTGCCACATTCACAGTGGCAATACCAATATACTGTTGTCGCATTCACATTGGCGATACCAATATTCTGTTGTCGCATTCACAGTGGCGATAACAATATACTGTTGTCGCATTCACAATGGCGATACCAATATAAAGTGTTGTCGCATTCACTTTGGCGATGCCAATATACTGTTGTCGCATATACAGTAGCAATAGCAATATACTGTCGTCGCTATCACAGTAGCGATACCAATATACTATTGCCGCATTCACAGTGGCGATATTAATATACCATTGCCGCATCCACAGTGGCGATACCAATATACCATTGCCGCTTTCATAGTGGCGATATCAATTTACCTTTGCCGCATTCGCAGTTGCGATACCAACATACTGTTGCCACATTCACAGTGTCGATACCAATATACTATTGCCGCATTCACAGTGGCGATATTAATACTGTTGTCGCATTCACAGTGGAGATACAAATACACTGTTGTCGCATTCACAATGGCGATACCCATATACTGTTGTCGCATTTACAGTGGCGATACCAATATACTGTTGTCGCATTCACAATGGCGGTACCAATATTCTGTTGTCGCATTGACAATGGCGATACCCATATGCTGTTGTCAAATTCACAGCGGCAATACCGATATACTATTGCTGTATTCACAGTGACGATACTAATATACTGTTGTTACATTGACAATGGCGATACCCGTACTGTTGTCGCATTCACAGTGGCGATACCAATACACTGTTGTCGCATTCACAATGGCGATACCCATATACTGTTGTCGCATTCACAGTGGCGATACCAATATACTGTTGTCGCATTCACAATGCCGATACCAATATTCTGTTGTCGTATTGACAATGGCGATACCTATATACTGTTGTCGCTTTCACAGTGGCGATACCAATATACTGTTGTCGCATTCACAATGGCGATACCAATATTCTGTTGTCGCATTCATATTGGCAATACGAATATACTGTTGTTGCATTCACAATGGCGATACCAATATACTGTTGTCGCATTCACATTGACGATGCCAATATACTGTTGTCGCATTTACAGTGGCGCTACCAATATACTGTTGTCGCATTCACAATGGCGATACCAATATACTATTGCCGTATTCAAAGTGACGATACCAATATTCTGTTGTCACATTCACATTGGCGATACCGATATACTGTTGTTGCATTCACAGTGGCGATAGCAATATACTGTTGTCGTATTCACAGTGGCGATACGAATATACTGTTGCCGCATTCACAGTGGCGATACCAATAAACTGTTGTCGCATTCACAATGGCGATACCAATATAATGTTGTCGCATTCACCGTGACTATACCAATATACTGTTGTTGCATTCACAGTTGCGATACCAATATACTGTTGTCGCATTTACAGTGGTGATACGAATATACTGTTGTCGCAATTAGAGTGGCGATACCAATATACTGTCGTCACATTCACAGTAGCGATACCAATATACTATTGCCGCATTCACAGTGGCAATATAAATATACCATTGCAGCATTCACAGTGGCGATACCAATATACTATTGCCGCATTCACAGTGGCGATATTAATATACCATTACCACATTCGCAGTGGTGATATCAATTTACCATTGCCACATTCACAGTGGCAATACCAATATACTGTTGTCGCATTCACATTGGCGATACCAATATTCTGTTGTCGCATTCACAGTGGCGATAACAATATACTGTTGTCGCATTCACAATGGCGATACCAATATAAAGTGTTGTCACATTCACATTGATGATGCCAATATACTGTTGTCGCATTTACAGTGGCAATACAAATATACTGTTGTCGCATTCACTGTGGCGTTACCAATATACTATTGCCGCATTCACAGTGGCGATATTAATATACGTTTGCCGCATTCGCAGTGGCGATACCAACATACTGTTGCCACATTCACTGTGACGATACCAATATACTATTGCTGCATTCACAGTGGCGATATTAATACCACTGCCGCATTCATAGTTGCGATATCAATTTACCATTGCCACATTCACAGTGGCAATACCAATATACTGTTGCCGCATTCACAGTGCCGATACCAATATATTGTTGTCGCATTCACAGTGGCGATGACAATATATTGTTGTCGCATTTACAGAGGCGATACCAATATACTGTTGTCTCATTCACAGTGGGGATACCAACATACTGTTGTCGCATTCAATGACGATACCAATACTCTATTGCCGTATTCACAGTGGCGATACCAATATACTGTTGGCGATTTCACAGTGGCGATACCAATATATTGTTGTCACATTCACAATGGCGACACCTGTACTGTTGTCGCATTCACAGTGGCGATACAAATACACTGTTGTCGCATTCGCAATGGCGATACCAATATACTGTTGTCGCATTTACAGTAGCGATACCAATATACTGTTGTCGCATTCACAATGGCGGTACCAATATTCTGTTGTCGCATTGACAATGGCGATACACATATGCTGTTGTCGAATTCACAGTCGCGATATCGATATACTATTGCCGTATTCGCAGTGGCGATACTAATATACTGTTGTCACATTGACAATGGCGATACCCGTACTGTTGTCGCATTCACAGTGGCGATACCAATACACTGTTGTCGCATTCACAATGGCGATACCCATATACTGTTGTCGCATTCACAGTGGTGATACCAATATACTGTTGTCACATTCACAATGGCGATACCAATATTCTGTTGTCGTATTGACAATGGCGATACCTATATACTGTTATCGCATTCACAGTGGCGATACCAATATACTGTTGTTGCATTCACAATGGCGATACCAATATACTGTTGTCGCATTCACATTGACGATGCCAATATACTGTTGTCGCAGTTACAGTGGCGATACCAATATACTGTTGTCGCATTCACATTGACGATCCCAATATACTGTTGTCGCATTTGCAGTGGCGATACCAATATACTGTTGTCGCCTTCACAATGGCGATACCAATATACTATTGCCGTATTCAAAGCGGCGATACCAATATTCTGTTGTCGCATTCACATTGGTGATACCGATATACTGTTGTTGCATTCACAGTGGCGATAGCAATATACTGTTGTCGTATTCACAGTGGCGATACGAATATACTGTTGCCGCATTCACAGTGGCGATACCAATATACTGTTGTCGCATTCACAGTAGCGATACCAATATACTATTGCCGCATTCACAGTGGCAATATTAATATACCATTGCAGCATTCACAGTGGCGATACCAATATACTATTGCCGCATTCACATTGGCGATATTAATATACCATTACCGCATTCACAGTGGTGATATCAATTTACCATTGCCACATTCACAGTGGCAATACCAATATACTGTTGTCGCATTCACATTGGCGATACCAATATTCTGTTGTCGCATTCACAGTGCCGATAACAATATACTGTTGTCGCATTCACAATGGCGATAACAATATAAAGTGTTGTCACATTCACATTGGCGATGCCAATATACTGTTGTCGCATTTACAGTGGCAATACCAATATACTGTCATTGCATTCACAGTGGCGATACCAATATACCATTTCCGCATTCATAGTGGCGATATCAATTTACCTTTGCCGCATTCGCAGTGGCGATACCAACATATTGTTGCCACATTCACAGTGATGATACCAATATACTATTGCCGCATTCACAGTGGCGAAATTAATACCACTGCCGCATTCATAGTTGCGATATCAATTTACCACTGCCACATTCACAGTGGCAATACCAATATACTGTTGCCGCATTCACAGTGCCGATACCAATATATTGTTGTCGCATTCACAGTGGCGATGACAATATATTGTTGTCGCGTTCACAGAGGCGGTACCAATATACTGTTGTCTCAATCACAGTGGGGATACCAACATACTGTTGTCGCATTCAATGGTGATACCAATACACTATTGCCGTATTCACAGTGGCGATACCAATATACTGTTGGCGATTTCACAGTGGCGATACCAATATATTGTTTTCACATTCACAATGGCGACACCCGTACTGTTGTCGCATTCACAGTGGCGATACAAATACACTGTTGTCGCATTCACAATGGCGATACCAATATACTGTTGTGGCATTCACAATGGCGGTACCAATATTCTGTTGTCACATTGACAATGGCGATACCCATATGCTGTTGTCGAATTCACAGTGGCGATACCGATATACTATTGCCGTATTCACAGTGGCGATACTAATATACAGTTGTCACATTGACAATGGCGATACCTGTACTGTTGTCGCATTCACAGTGGCGATACCAATACACTGTTGTCGCATTCACAATGGCGATACCCATATACTGTTGTCGCATTCACAGTGGCAATACCAATATACTGTTGTCGCATTCACAATGGCGATACCAATATTCTGTTGTCGCATTGACAATGGCGATACCTATATACTGTTGTCGCATTCACAGTGGCGATACTAATATACTGTTGTCACATTCACAATGGCGATACCAATATTCTGTTGTCGCATTCACAATGGCGATACCAATATACTGTTGTCGCATTCACATTGACGATGCCAATATACTGTTGTCGCATTTACAGTGGCGATACCAATATACTGTTGTCGCATTCACAATGGCGATACCAATATACTATTGCCGTATTCAAAGTGGCGATACCAATAGTCTGTTGTCGCATTCACATTGGCGATACCGATATACTGTTGTTGCATTCACAGTGGTGATAGCAATATACTGTTGTCGTATTCACAGTGGCGATACGAATATACTGTTGCCGCATTCACAGTGGCGATACCAATAAACTGTTGTCGCATTCACAATGGCGATACCAATATAATGTTGTCGCATTCACAGTGGCAATACCAATATATTGTCGTCGCATTCACAGTAGCGATACAATATATTATTACCGCATTCACAGTGGCAATACTAATATACCATTGCAGCATTCACAGTGGCGATACCAATATACTATTGCCGCATTCACAGTGGCGATATTAATATACCATTACCGCATTCACAGCGGTGATATCAATTTACCATTGCCACATTCACAGTGGCAATACCAATATACTGTTGTCGCATTCACATTGGCGATACCAATATTCTGTTGTCGCATTCACAGTGGCGATAACAATATACTGTTGTCGCATTCACAATGGCGATACCAATATAAAGTGTTGTCGCATTCACTTTGGCGATGCCAATATACTGTTGTCGCATATACAGTAGCAATAACAATATACTGTTGTCGCTTTCACAGTAGCGATACCAATATACTATTGCCGCATTCACAGTGGCGATATTAATATACCATTGCCGCATCCACAGTGGCGATACCAATATACCATTGCCGCTTTCATAGTGGCGATATCAATTTACCTTTGCCGCATTCGCAGTTGCGATACCAACATACTGTTGCCACATTCACAGTGTCGATACCAATATACTATTGCCGCATTCACAGTGGCGATATTAATACCACTGCCGCATTCATAGTTGCGATATCAATTTACCATTGCCACATTCACAGTGGCAATACCAATATACTGTTGCCGCATTCACAGTGCCGATACCAAAATACTGTTGTCACATTCACAGTGGTGAAACCAATATATTGTTGTCGCATTCACAGTGGCGATACCAATATACTGCTGTCGCATTCACAGTGGCGATACGAATATACTTTTGTCGCATTCTCTGTGGTGATACCAATATAGTGTTGCCGCATTCACAGTGGCGATACCAATATACTGTTGTCGCATTCACAGTGGCGATACCAATATACTATTGCTGCATTCACAGTGGCGATCCCAATATACTATTGCTGGATTCACAGTGGCGATATCAGTATACCATTGCCACGTTCACACTGGCGATACTAATATAGTATTGGCGCATTCACAGTGGCGATACCAATATACTGCTGTCGCATTCACAGTGGCGATACGAATATACTTTTGTCGCATTCTCTGTGGTGATACCAATATAGTGTTGCCGCATTCACAGTGGCGATACCAATATACTGTTGTCGCATTTACACTGGCGATACCAATATACTGTTGTCGCATTCACAATGGCGATACCAATATTCTGTTGTCGCATTGACAACGGCGATACCATTATTCTGTTGTTGCATTCACATTGGCGATACGAATATACTGTTGTCGCATTCACAGAGGCAATACCAATATACTGTCGTCGCATTCACAGTGGCGACACCAATATACAGTTGTCGCGTTCACAATGGCGATACCAATATTCTGTTATCGCATTCACAGAGGCGATACCAATATACTGTTGTCTCATTCACAGTGGGGATACCAACATACTGTTGTTACATTCAATGGCGATACCAATATACTATTGTCGTATTCAGAGTGGCAATACCAATCTACTGTCGTCGCATTCACTGTGGCGATACCAATATACTATTGGCGCATTCATAGTGGCGATACCAATATACTATTGCCGCATTCACAGTGGCGATATTAATACCATTGCCGCATTCATAGTTGCGATATCAATTTACAAATGCCACATTCACAGTGGCAATACCAATATACTGTTGCCGCATTCACAGTGTCGATACCAATATATTGTTGTCGCATTCACAGTGGCGATGACAATATATTGTTGTCGCATTCTCAGAGGCGATACCAATATACTGTTGCCTCATTCACAGTGGGGATACAAACATACTGTTGTCACATTCAATGGCGATACCAATATACTATTGCCGTATTCAAAGTGGAGATACCAATATACTATTGCCGCATTCACAGTGGCGATATTAATATACCATTACCGCATTCACAGTGGCAATACCAATATACTGTTGTCGCATTCTCATTGGCGATACCAATATTCTGTTGTCGCATTCACAGTGGCGATACCAATATAAAGTGTTGTCGCATTCACTTTGGCGATGCCAATATACTGTTGTCGCATTTACAGTAGCAATAGCAATATACTGTCGTCGCTTTCACAGTAGCGATACCAATATACTATTGCCGCATTCACAGTGGCGATATTAATATACCATTGCCGCATCCACAGTGGCGATACCAATATACCATTGCCGCTTTCATAGTGGCGATATCAATTTACCATTGCCACATTCACAGTGGCAATACCAATATACTGTTGCCGCATTCACAGTGCCGATACCAAAATACTGTTGTCACATTCACAGTGGTGAAACCAATATATTGTTGTCGAATTCACAGTGGCGATACCAATATACTGCTGTCGCATTCACAGTGGCGATACGAATATACTTTTGTCGCATTCTCTGTGGTGATACCAATATAGTGTTGCCGCATTCACAGTGGCGATACCAATATACTGTTGTCGCATTCACAGTGGCGATACCAATATACTATTGCTGCATTCACAGTGGCGATCCCAATATACTATTGCTGGATTCACAGTGGCGATATCAGTATACCATTGCCACGTTCACAGTGGCGATACTAATATAGTATTGGCGCATTCACAGTGGCGATACCAATATACTGTTGTCGCATTCACAATGGCGGTACGAATATACTGTTGCCGCATTCACAGAGAAAATACCAATATACTGTCGTCGCATTCACAGTGGCGATACCAATGTACTATTGCCGCATTCACAGTGGCGATATTTATATACCATTGCCGCATTCATAGTGGCGATATCAATTTACCATTGCCACATTCACAGTGGCAATACCAATATACTGTTGCCGCCTTCACAGTGCCGATAGCAATATACTGTTGTCGCATTCACAGTGGCGATACCAATATGCTATTGCTGGATTCACAGTGGCGATATCAATATACCATTGCCACATTCACAGTGGCGATACTAATATAGTATTGGCGCATTGACAGTGGCGATACCAATATACTATTACCACATTGACAGTGTCTATATCAATATACTATTGCCGCATTTACAGTGGCGATATCAATATACCATTGCCACATTTACAATGGCGATACCAATATACTGTTGCTGCATTCATAGTGGCGTTACGAAAATAATGTTTCCACATTTACAGTGGCGATACTAATATACCATTGCCGCATTCACAGAGAAAATACCAATATACTGTCGTCGCATTCACAGTGGCGATACCAATATACTATTGCCACATTCACAGTGGCGATACCAATATACTGTTGCCGCCTTCACAGTGCTTATAGCAATATACTGTTGTCGCATTCACAGTGGCGATACCAATATACTGTTGTCGCATTCAGAGTGGAGATACCAATATACTGTCGTCGCATTCACAGTGGCGATAATAATATACCATTGGCGAATTCACAGTAGCGATATTAATATACCATTGCCGCATTCATAGTGGCGATATCAATTTACCGTTGCCGCATTCGCAGTGACAATACCAATATACTGTTGCCGAATTCACAGTGCCAATACCAATATATTGTTGTCGCATTCACAGTGGCGATGACAATATATTGTTGTCGCATTCTCAGAGGCGATACCAATATACTGTTGCCTCATTCACAGTGGGGATACAAACATACTGTTGTCGCATTCATTGGCGATACCAATATACTATTGCCGTATTCAAAGTGGCGATATCAATTTACCTTTCCGCATTCGCTGTGGCGATACCAACATACTGTTGCCACATTCACCGTGTCGATACCAATATACTATTGCCGCATTCACAGTGGCGATATTAATACCACTGCCGCATTCATAGTTGCGATATCAATTTACCATTACCACATTCACAGTGGCAATACCAATATACTGTTGCGGCATTCACAGTGTCGATACCAATACATTGTTGTCGCATTCACAGTGGCGATGACAATATACTGTTGTCTCATTCACAGTGGGGATACCAACATACTGTTGTCGCATTCAATGGCGATACCAATTTACCTTTGCCGCATTCGCAGTGGCGATACCAACATACTGCTGCCACATTCACAGTGTTGATACCAATATATTGTTTTCACATTCACAATGGCGATACCCGTACTGTTGTCGCATTCACAATGGCGATACAAATACACTGTTGTCGCATTCACAATGGCAATACCCATATACTGTTGTCGCATTTACAGTGGCGATACCAACATACTGTTGTCGCATTCACAGTTGCAATACCAATATACTGTGGCCGCATTCACAGTGCCGATACCAATATATTGTTGTCGCATTCACAGTGGCGATGACAATATATTGTTGTCGCATTCACTGAGGCGATACCAATATACTGTTGTCTCATTCACAGTGGGGATACCAACATACTGTTGTCGCATTCAATGGTGATACAATATACTATTGCCGTATTCACAGTGGCGATACCAATATACTGTTGTCACATTCACAATGGCGATACCCGTACTGTTGTCGCATTCACAGTGGCGATACAAATACACTGTTGTCGTATTCACAATGGCGATACCAATATACTGTTGTCGCATTTACACTGGCGATACCAATATACTGTTGTCGCATTCACAATGAAGATACCAATATTCTGTTGTCGCATTGACAACGGCGATACCATTATTCTGTTGTTGCATTCACATTGGCGATACGAATATACTGTTGTCGCATTCACAGAGGCAATACCAATATACTGTCGTCGCATTCACAGTGGCGACACCAATATACAGTTGTCGCGTTCACAATGGCGATACCAATATTCTGTTATCGCATTCACAGAGGCGATACCAATATACTGTTGTCTCATTCACAGTGGGGATACCAACATACTGTTGTTACATTCAATGGCGATACCAATATACTATTGTCGTATTCAGAGTGGCAATACCAATCTACTGTCGTCGCATTCACTGTGGCGATACCAATATACTATTGGCGCATTCACAGTGGCGATACCAATATACTATTGCCGCATTCACAGTGGCGATATTAATACCATTGCCGCTTTCATAGTTGCGATATCAATTTACAAATGCCACATTCACAGTGGCAATACCAACATACTGTTGCCGCATTCACAGTGTCGATACCAATATATTGTTGTCGCATTCACAGTGGCGATGACAATATATTGTTGTCGCATTCTCAGAGGCGATACCAATATACTGTTGCCTCATTCACAGTGGGGATACAAACATACTGTTGTCACATTCAATGGCGATACCAATATACTATTGCCGTATTCAAAGTGGAGATACCAATATACTATTGCCGCATTCACAGTGGCGATATTAATATACCATTACCGCATTCACAGTGGCAATACCAATATACTGTTGTCGCATTCACATTGGCGATACCAATATTCTGTTGTCGCATTCACAGTGGCGATACCAATATAAAGTGTTGTCGCATTCACTTTGGCGATGCCAATATACTGTTGTCGCATTTACAGTAGCAATAGCAATATACTGTCGTCGCTTTCACAGTAGCGATACCAATATACTATTGCCGCATTCACAGTGGCGATATTAATATACCATTGCCGCATCCACAGTGGCGATACCAATATACCATTGCCGCTTTCATAGTGGCGATATCAATTTACCATTGCCACATTCACAGTGGCAATACCAATATACTGTTGCCGCATTCACAGTGCCGATACCAAAATACTGTTGTCACATTCACAGTGGTGAAACCAATATATTGTTGTCGCATTCACAGTGGCGATACAAATATACTGCTGTCGCATTCACAGTGGCGATACCAATATACTTTTGTCGCATTCTCTGTGGTGATACCAATATAGTGTTGCCGCATTCACAGTGGCGATACCAATATACTGTTGTCGCATTCACAGTGGCGATACCAATATACTATTGCCGCATTCACAGTGGCGATCCCAATATACTGTTGTCGCATTCACAGTGGCGATACCAATATACTATTGCCGCATTCACAGTGGCGATACCAATATACCATTGCCGCTTTCATAGTGGCGATATCAATTTACCATTGCCACATTCACAGTGGCAATACCAATATACTGTTGCCGCATTCACAGTGCCGATACCAAAATACTGTTGTCACATTCACAGTGGTGAAACCAATATATTGTTGTCGCATTCACAGTGGCGATACAAATATACTGCTGTCGCATTCACAGTGGCGATACCAATATACTTTTGTCGCATTCTCTGTGGTGATACCAATATAGTGTTGCCGCATTCACAGTGGCGATACCAATATACTGTTGTCGCATTCACAGTGGCGATATCAATATACCATTGCCACGTTCACAGTGGCGATACTAATATAGTATTGGCGCATTCACAGTGGCGATACCAATTTACTATTACCGCATTGACAGTGTCGATATCAATATACTATTGCCGCATTTACAGTGGCGATATCAATATACCATTGCCACATTTACAGTGGCGATACCAATATACTGTTGCTGCATTCATAGTGGCGTTACGAAAATAATGTTTCCACATTTACAGTGGCGATACCAATATACCATTGCCGCATTCACAGAGGCAATACCAATATACTGTCGTCGCATTCACAGTGGCGATACCAATATACTGTTGTCGCATTCACAATGGCGGTACGAATATACTGTTGCCGCATTCACAGAGAAAATACCAATATACTGTCGTCGCATTCACAGTGGCGATACCAATATACTATTGCCGCATTCACAGTGGCGATATTTATATACCATTGCCGCATTCATAGTGGCGATATCAATTTACCATTGCCACATTCACAGTGGCAATACCAATATACTGTTGCCGCCTTCACAGTGCCGATAGCTATATACTGTTGTCGCATTCACAGTGGCGATACCAATATACTATTGCTGGATTCACAGTGGCGATATCAATATACCATTGCCACATTCACAGTGGCGATACTAATATAGTATTGGCGCATTGACAGTGGCGATACCAATATACTATTACCGCATTGACAGTGTCTATATCAATATACTATTGCCGCATTTACAGTGGCGATATCAATATACCATTGCCACATTTACAATGGCGATACCAATATACTGTTGCTGCATTCATAGTGGCGTTACGAAAATAATGTTTCCACATTTACAGTGGCGATACCAATATACCATTGCCGCATTCACAGAGAAAATACCAATATACTGTCGTCGCATTCACAGTGGCGATACCAATATACTATTGCCGCATTCACAGTGGCGATATTTATATACCATTGCCGCATTCATAGTGGCGTTATCAATTTACCATTGCCACATTCACAGTGGCAATACCAATATACTGTTGCCGCCTTCACAGTGCCTATAGCAATATACTGTTGTCGCATTCACAGTGGCGATACCAATATACTGTTGTCGCATTCAGAGTGGCGATACCAATATACTGTCGTCGCATTCACAGTGGCGATAATAATATACTATTGGCGCATTCACAGTAGCGATATTAATATACCATTGCTGCATTCATAGTGGCGATATCAATTTACCATTGCCGCATTCGCAGTGACAATACCAACATACTGTTGCCACATTCACAGTGTCGATACCAATATACTATTGCCGCATTCACAGTGGCGATACCAATATACTATTGCCGCATTCACAGTGGCGATATTTATATACCATTGCCGCATTCATAGTGGCGTTATCAATTTACCATTGCCACATTCACAGTGGCAATACCAATATACTGTTGCCACCTTCACAGTGCCTATAGCAATATACTGTTGTCGCATTCACAGTGGCGATACCAATATACTGTTGTCGCATTCATAGTGGCGATACCAATATACTGTCGTCGCATTCACAGTGGCGATAATAATATACTATTGCCGTATTCACAGTGGTGATATCAATATACTGTTGTCACATTCACAGTGGCGACACCAATATGCTATTGCCGCATTCACAGTGGCGATATCAATATACCATTGCCACATTCACAGTGGCGATACTAATATACTATTGCCGCATTCACAGTGGCGATATCAATATACCATTGCCACATTCACAGTGGCGATACTAATATACTATTGCCGCATTCACAGTGGCGATACTAATATACTATTGCCGCATTCACAGTGGCGATCCCAATATACTATTGCTGCATTCACAGTGGCGATATCAATATACCATTGCCACATTCACAGTGGCGATACTAATATAGTATTGGCGCATTCACAGTGGCGATAATAATATTCTATTGGCGCATTCACAGTAGCGATATTAATATACCATTGCCAGATTCATAGTGGCGATATCAATTTACCATTGCCGCATTCGCAGTGGCGATACCAACATACTGTTGCCACATTCACAGTGTCGATACCAATATACTATTGCCGCATTCACAGTGGCGATATTAATACCATTGCCGCGTTCATAGTTGCGATATCAATTTACAATTGCCACATTCACAGTGGCAATACCAATATACTGTTGCCGCATTCACAATGCCGATACCAATATATTGTTGTCACATTCACAGTGTCGATGACAATATATTGTTGTCGCATTCACAGAGGCAATATCAATATACTGTTGCCTCATTCACAGTGGGGATACAAACATACTGTTGTCACATTCAATGGCGATACCAATATACTATTGCCGCATTCAAAGTGGCGATACCAATATACTGTTGTTGCATTCACTGTGGCGATACCAATATAATGTTGTTGCATTCACAGTGGCGATACCAATATACTGTTGTCGCATTCACAGTGGCGATACCAATATACTATTGCCGTATTCACAGTGGCGATACCAATATACTATTGCCGTATTCACAGTGGTGATATCAATATACTGTTGTTGCATTCACAGTGGCGACACCAATATGCTATTGCCGCATTCACAGTGGCGATATCAATATACCATTGCCACATTCACAGTGGCGATACTAATATACTATTGCCGCATTCACAGTGGCGATACTAATATACTATTGCCGCATTCACAGTGGCGATCCCAATATACTATTGCTGCATTCACAGTAGCGATATCAATATACCATTGCCACATTCACAGTGGCGATACTAATATAGTATTGGCGCATTCACAGTGGCGATAATAATATACTATTGGCGCATTCACAGTAGCGATATTAATATACCATTGCCGCATTCATAGTGGCGATATCAATTTACCATTGCCACATTCGCAGTGGAGATACCAACATACTGTTGCCACATTCACAGTGTCGATACCAATATACTATTGCCGCATTCACAGTGGCGATATTAATACCATTGCCGCGTTCATAGTTGCGATATCAATTTACAATTGCCACATTCGCAGTGGAGATACCAACATACTGTTGCCACATTCACAGTGTCGATACCAATATACTGTTGCCGCATTCACAGTGCCGATACCAATATATTGTTGTCACATTCACAGTGGCGATGACAATATATTGTTGTCGCACTCACAGAGGCGATACCAATATACTGTTGCCTCATTCACAGTGGGGATACAAACATACGTTTGTCACATTCAATGGCGATACCAATATACTATTGCCGTATTCAAAGTGGCGATACCAATATTCTGTTGGTGCATTCACAGTGGCGATACCAATATACTGTTGTCACATTCACAATGGCAATACCCATATACTGTTGTCACATTCCATATGGCGATACCCATACTGTTGTCGCATTCACAGTGGCGATACCAATATACTATTGCTTCATTCACAGTAGCGATACCAATATACTGTTGCCTCATTCACAGTGGCGATACCAATATAATGTTGTCGCATTCACAGTGGCGATACCAATATACTGCTGCCGCATTCACAGGGGCGATACCAATATACTTTTGCCGCATTCACAGTGGCGATACTAAAATACTGTTGTCGCATTCACAGTAGCGATACCAATATACTTTTGTCGCATTCACAGTGGCAATACCAATATTCTGTTGTCACATTCACAATGGCGATACCAATATTCTGTTGTCGCATTCACATTGGCGATACGAATATACTGTTGCCGCATTCACAGAGGCAATACCAATATACTGTCGTCGCATTCACAGTGACGATACCAATATTCTGTTGTTGCATTCACAGTGGCGATACCAATATTCTGTTGTCGCATTCACAGAGGCAATACCAATATACTGTCGTCGCATTCACAGTGGCGATACCAATATAGTATTGGCGCATTCACAGTGGCGACACCAATATACTATTGCTGCATTCACAGTGGCGATACTAATATAGTATTGTCGCATTCACAGTAGCTATACCAATATACTGTTGCTGCATTCACAGTGGCGATATCAATATACCATCGCCACATTCACAGTGGCGATACTATTATACTATTGCCGCATTCACAGTGGCGATACTAATATACTATTGCCGCATTCACAGTGGCGATCCCAATATACTATTGCTGCTTTCACAGTGGCGATATCAATATACTATTGCCACATTCACAGTGGCGATATTAATATAGTTTTGGCGCATTCACAGTGGCGATACCAATATACTATTGCCGCATTGACAGTGTCGATATCGATATACTATTGCCGCATTTACAGTGGAGATATCAATATACCATTGCCACATTCACAGTGGCGATACCAATATACTGTTGCTGCATTCACAGTGGCGTTACCAAAATAATGTTTCCACATTTACAGTGGCGATAGCAATATACTGTTGTCACATTCACAATGGCAATACCCATATACTGTTGTCACATTCACAATGGCGATACCAGTACTGTTGTCGCATTCACAGTGGCGATACCAATATACTATTGCTTCATTCACAGTAGCGATACCAATATACTGTTGCCTCATTCACAGTGGCGATACCAATATAATGTTGTCGCATTCACAGTGGCGATACCAATATACTGCTGTCGCATTCACAGTGGCGATACCAATATACTTTTGCCGCATTCACAGTGGCGATACTAAAATACTGTTGTCGCATTTACAGTAGCGATACCAATATACTTTTGTGGCATTCACAGTGGCAATACCAATATACTGTTGTCACATTCACAATGGCGATACCCATTCTGTTGTCGCATTCACAGTGGCGATACCAATATACTTTTGTCTCATTCACAGTGTTGATACCAATATATTGTTGCTGCATTCACAGTGGCGTTACCAAAATATTGTTTCTACATTTACAGTGGCGATACCAATATACTATTGCCGCATTCACAGAGGCAATACCAATATACTGTCGTCGCATTCACAATGGCGATACCAATATTCTGTTGTCGCATTCCCATTGGCGATACGAATATACTGTTGCTGCAATCACAGAGGCAATACCAATATACTGTCGTCGCATTTACAGTGACGATACCAATGTTCTGTTGTTGCATTCACAGTGGTGATACCAATATTCTGTTGTCGCATTCACATTGGCGATACATAAATACTGTTGCCGCATTCACAGAGGCAATACCAATATACTGTCGTCGCATTCACAGTGGCGATACCAATATAGTATTGGCGCATTCACAGTGGCGACACCAATATACTATTGCTGCATTCACAGTGGCGATACTAATATAGTATTGTCGCATTCACAGTAGCTATACCAATATACTGTTGCTGCATTCACAGTGGCGATATCAATATACCATTGCCACATTCACAGTGGCGATACTAATATACTATTCCCGCATTCACAGTGGCGATACTAATATACTATTGCCGCATTCACAGTGGCAATCCCAATATACTATTGCTGCATTCACAGTGGCGATATCAATATACCATTGCCACATTCACAGTGGCGATATTAATATAGTATTGGCGCATTCACAGTGGCGATACCAATATACTATTGCCGCATTGACAGTGTCGATATCGATATACTATTGCCGCATTTACAGTGGATATATCAATATACCATTGCCACATTCACAGTGGCGATACCAATATACTGTTGCTGCATTCACAGTGGTGTTTCCAAAATAATGTTTCCACATTTACAGTGGCGATACCAATATACTATTGCCGCATTCACAGAGGCAATACCAATATCCTGTTGTCGCATTCACATTGGCAATACCAATATTCTGTTGTTGCATTCACAGTGGCGATACCAATATTCTGTTGTCGCATTCACATTGGCGATACATAAATACTGTTGCTGCATTCACAGAGGCAATACCAATATACTGTCGTCGCATTCACAGTGGCGATACCAATATTCTGTTGTCGCATTCACATTGGCGATATGAATATTCTGTTGCCGCATTCACAGTGGCGATACCAATAAACTATTGCCGCATTCACAGTGGTGATATTTATATACCATTCCCGCATTCATAGTGGCGATATCAATTTACCATTGTCACATTCACAGTAGTGATACCAATATACTGTTGCATCATTCACAGTGGCGATACCAATTTACTGTTGTCGCATTCACAGTGGCGATACCAATATACTGTTGTCGGATTCACAGTGGCAATACCAATATATTGTAGCAACAATAACAGTAGCTAAACCAATATACTGTTGCCGCATTCGCAATGGCGATACCAATATACTGCTGTCGCATTCACAATGGCGATACCAATATACTGTTGTCGCATTCACAGTGGCGATACCAATATTCTGTTGTCGCATTCACAGTGGTGATACCAATATACTGTTGTCACATTCACAATGGCAATACCCATATACTGTTGTCACATTCCATATGGCGATACCCATACTGTTGTCGCATTCACAGTGGCGATACCAATATACTATTGCTTCATTCACAGTAGCGATACCAATATACTGTTGCCTCATTCACAGTGGCGATACCAATATAATGTTGTCGCATTCACAGTGGCGATACCAATATACTGCTGCCGCATTCACAGGGGCTATACCAATATACTTTTGCCGCATTCACAGTGGCGATACTAAAATACTGTTGTCGCATTCACAGTAGCGATACCAATATACTTTTGTCGCATTCACAGTGGCAATGCCAATATTCTGTTGTCACATTCACAATGGCGATACCAATATTCTGTTGTCGCATTCACATTGGCGATACGAATATACTGTTGCCGCATTCACAGAGGCAATACCAATATACTGTCGTCGCATTCACAGTGATGATACCAATATTCTGTTGTTGCATTCACAGTGGCGATACCAATATTCTGTTGTCGCATTCACAGTGGCGATACCAATATTCTGTTGTCGCATTCACATTGGCGATACATAAATACTGTTGCCGCATTCACAGAGGCAATACCAATATACTGTCGTCGCATTCACAGTGGCGATACCAATATAGTATTGGCGCATTCACAGTGGCGACACCAATATACTATTGCTGCATTCACAGTGGCGATACTAATATAGTATTGTCGCATTCACAGTAGCTATACCAATATACTGTTGCTGCATTCACAGTGGCGATATCAATATACCATTGCCACATTCACAGTGGCGATACTATTATACTATTGCCGCATTCACAGTGGCGATACTAATATTCTATTGCCGCATTCACAGTGGCGATCCCAATATACTATTGCTGCTTTCACAGTGGCGATATCAATATACTATTGCCACATTCACAGTGGCGATATTAATATAGTATTGGCGCATTCACAGTGGCGATACCAATATACAATTGCCGCATTGACAGTGTCGATATCGATATACTATTGCCGCATTTACAGTGGAGATATCAATATACCATTGCCACATTCACAGTGGTGATACCAATATACTGTTGCTGCATTCACAGTGGCGTTACCAAAATAATGTTTCCACATTTACAGTGGCGATAGCAATATACTGTTGTCACATTCACAATGGCAATACCCATATACTGTTGTCACATTCACAATGGCGATACCAGTACTGTTGTCGCATTCACAGTGGCGATACCAATATACTATTGCTTCATTCACAGTAGCGATACCAATATACTGTTGCCTCATTCACAGTGGCGATACCAATATAATGTTGTCGCATTCACAGTGGCGATACCAATATACTGCTGCCGCATTCACAGTGGCGATACCAATATACTTTTGCCGCATTCACAGTGGCGATACTAAACTACTGTTGTCGCATTTACAGTAGCGATACCAATATACTTTTTTCGCATTCACAGTGGCAATACCAATATACTGTTGTCACATTCACAATGGCGATACCCATACTGTTGTCGCATTCACAGTGGCGATACCAATATACTTTTGTCGCATTCACAGTGTTGATACCAATATATTGTTGCTGCATTCACAGTGGCGTTACCAAAATATTGTTTCTACATTTACAGTGGCGATACCAATATACTATTGCCGCAATCACAGAGGCAATACCAATATACTGTCGTCGCATTCACAATGGCGATACCAATATTCTGTTGTTGCATTCACATTGGCGATACGAATATACTGTTGCTGCAATCACAGAGGCAATACCAATATACTGTCGTCGCATTCACAGTGACGATACCAATATTCTGTTGTTGCATTCACAGTGGCGATACCAATATTCTGTTGTCGCATTCACATTGGCGATACATAAATACTGTTGCCGCATTCACAGAGGCAATACCAATATACTGTCGTCGCATTCACAGTGGCGATACCAATATAGTATTGGCGCATTCACAGTGGCGACACCAATATACTATTGCTGCATTCACAGTGACGATACTAATATAGTATTGTCGCATTCACAGTGGCTATACCAATATACTGTTGCTGCATTTACAGTGGCGATATCAATATACCATTGCCACATTCACAGTGGCGATACTAATATACTATTGCCGCATTCACAGTTGCGATACCAATATACAATTGCCGCATTGACAGTGTCGATATCGATATACTATTGCCGCATTTACAGTGGAGATATCAATACACCATTGCCACATTCACAGTGGCGATACCAATATACTGTTGCTGCATTCACAGTGGCGTTACCAAAATAATGTTTCCACATTTACAGTGGCGATAGCAATATACTGTTGTCACATTCACAATGGCAATACCCATATACTGTTGTCACATTCACAATGGCGATACCAGTACTGTTGTCGCATTCACAGTGGCGATACCAATATACTATTGCTTCATTCACAGTAGCGATACCAATATACTGTTGCCTCATTCACAGTGGCGATACCAATATACTGTCGTCGCATTCACAGTGGCGATACCAATATAGTATTGGCGCATTCACAGTGGCGACACCAATATACTATTGCTGCATTCACAGTGACGATACTAATATAGTATTGTCGCATTCACAGTGGCTATACCAATATACTGTTGCTGCATTCACAGTGGCGATATCAATATACCATTGCCACATTCACAGTGGCGATATTAATATAGTATTGGCGCATTCACATTGGCGATACCAATATACTATTGCCGCATTGACAGTGTCGATATCGATATACTATTGCCGCATTTACAGTGGAGGTATCAATATACCATTGCCACATTCACTGTGGCGATACCAATATACTGTTGCTGCATTCACAGTGGCGTTTCCAAAATAATGTTTCCACATTTACAGTGGCGATACCAATATACTATTGCCGCATTCACAGAGGCAATACCAATATACTGTCGTCGCATTCACAATGGCCATACCAATATTCTGTTGTCGCATTCACATTGGCAATACCAATATACTGTCGTCGCATTCACAGTGACGATACCAATATTCTGTTGTTGCATTCACAGTGGCGATACAAATATTCTGTTGTCGCATTCACATTGGCGATACATAAATACTGTTGCCGCATTCACAGAGGCAATACCAATATACTGTTGTCGCATTCACAGTGGCGATACCAATATTCTGTTGCCGCATTCACAGTCGCGATACTAATATAGTATTGGCGCATTCACAGTGGCGATACCAATGTACTATTGCCGCATTCACAGTTGCGATACTAATATAGTATTGGCGCATTCACAGTGGCGACACCAATATACTATTGCCGCATTCACAGTGGCGATACTAATATAGTATTGGCGCATTCACAGTGGCGATACCAATATACTGTTGCTGCATTCACAGTGGCGATATCAATATACGATTGCCACATTCACAGTGGCGATACTAATATACTATTGCCGCATTCACAGTGGCGATACTAAACTACTATAGCCGCATTCTCAGTGGCGATGCCAATATACTATTGCTGCATTCAATGTGGCGATATCAATATACCATTGCCACATTCTTGGTGGCGATACTAATATAGTATTGGCGCATTCACAGTGGCGAAACCAATATATTATTGCCGCATCGACAGTGTCGATATCAATATACTACTGCCGCATTTACAGTGGCGATATCAATATACCATTACCACATTTACATTGGCGATACCAATATACTGTTGCTGCATTCACAGTGGCGTTACCAAAATAATGTTTCTACATTTACAGTGGCGATACCAATATACTATTGCCGCATTCACAGAGGCAATACCAATATACTGTCGTCGCATTCACAATGGCGATACCAATATTCTGTTGTCGCATTCACATTGGCGATACGAATATACTGTTGCCGCATTCACAGATGCAATACCAATATACTGTAGTCGCATTCACAGTGACGATACCAATATTCTGTTGTTGCATTCACAGTGGCGATACCAATATTCTGTTGTCGCATTCACATTGGCTATACCAATATACTGTTGCTGCATTCACAGTGGCGATATCAATATACCATTGCCACATTCACAGTGGCGATATTAATATAGTATTGGCGCATTCGCAGTGGTGATATTTATATACCATTGCCACATTCATAGTGGCGATATCAATTTACCATTGCCACATTCACAGTGGCGATACCAATATTCTGTTGTCGTATTCACAGTGGCGATACCGATATACTGTTGTCGCATTCACAATGGCGATACCAATATACTGTTGTCACATTCACAATGGCAATACCCATATACTGTTTTCACATTCACAATGGCGATACTCATACTGTTGTCGCATTCACAGTGGCGATACCAATATATTGCTGTCACATTCACAATGGCGATACGTGTACTGTTGTCGCATTCACAGTGGCGATACCAATACACTGTTGTCGCATTCACAATGGCGATACCCATATACTGTTGTCGCATTTACAGTGGCGATACCAATATACTGTTGTCACATTCACAATGGCGATACCAATACTCTGTTGTCGCATTGACAATTGCGATACCCATATACTGTTGTCGCATTCACAGTGGCGATACCAATATACTGTTATCGCATTCACAATGGCGATACCAATATTCTGTTGCCGCATTCACAATGGCGATACCAATATTCTGTTGCCGCATTCACATTGGCGATACAAATATTCCGTTGCCGCAATAAGAGAGGCAATACCAATATATTGTCGTCGCATTCACAGTGGCGATACCAATATACTATTGCCACATTCACAGTGGTGATATTTATATACCATTGCCGCATTCATAGTGGCGATATCAATTTACCATTGCCATATTCACAGTAGCGATACCAATATACTGTTGCATCATTCACAGTGGCGATACCAATATACTGTTGTCGCATTCACAGTGGCGATACCAACATACTGTTGTCGGATTCACAGTGGCGATACCAATATATTGTAGCAACAATAACAGTAGCTAAACCTATATACTGTTGCCGCATTCATAGTGGCGATATCAATATACTGTTGTCGCATTCACAGTGGCGATACCAATATACAGTTGTCGCCTTCACAATGGCGATACCAATATACTGTTATCGTATTCACAATGGCGATACAAATATTCTGTTGCCGCAATAAGAGAGGCAATACCAATATATTGTTGTCGCATTCACAGTGGCGATACCAATATACTATTGCCACATTCACAGTGGTGTTATTTATATACAATTGCCGCATTCAATGTGGCGATATCAATATACCATTGCCACATTCTTGGTGGCGATACTAATATAGTATTGGCGCATTCACAGTGGCGAAACCAATATATTATTGCCGCATCGACAGTGTCGATATCAATATACTACTGCCGCATTTACAGTGGCGATATCAATATACCATTACCACATTTACATTGGCGATACCAATATACTGTTGCTGCATTCACAGTGGCGTTACCAAAATAATGTTTCTACATTTACAGTGGCGATACCAATATACTATTGCCGCATTCACAGAGGCAATACCAATATACTGTCGTCGCATTCACAATGGCGATACCAATATTCTGTTGTCGCATTCACATTGGCGATACGAATATACTGTTGCCGCATTCACAGATGCAATACCAATATACTGTAGTCGCATTCACAGTGACGATACCAATATTCTGTTGTTGCATTCACAGTGGCGATACCAATATTCTGTTGTCGCATTCACATTGGCTATACCAATATACTGTTGCTGCATTCACAGTGGCGATATCAATATACCATTGCCACATTCACAGTGGCGATATTAATATAGTATTGGCGCATTCGCAGTGGTGATATTTATATACCATTGCCACATTCATAGTGGCGATATCAATTTACCATTGCCACATTCACAGTGGCGATACCAATATTCTGTTGTCGTATTCACAGTGGCGATACCAATATACTGTTGTCGCATTCACAATGGCGATACAAATATACTGTTGTCACATTCACAATGGCAATACCCATATACTGTTTTCACATTCACAATGGCGATACTCATACTGTTGTCGCATTCACAGTGGCGATACCAATATATTGCTGTCACATTCACAATGGCGATACGTGTACTGTTGTCGCATTCACAGTGGCGATACCAATACACTGTTGTCGCATTCACAATGGCGATACCCATATACTGTTGTCGCATTTACAGTGGCGATACCAATATACTGTTGTCACATTCACAATGGCGATACCAATACTCTGTTGTCGCATTGACAATTGCGATACCCATATACTGTTGTCGCATTCACAGTGGCGATACCAATATACTGTTATCGCATTCACAATGGCGATACCAATATTCTGTTGCCGCATTCACAATGGCGATACCAATATTCTGTTGCCGCATTCACATTGGCGATACAAATATTCCGTTGCCGCAATAAGAGAGGCAATACCAATATATTGTCGTCGCATTCACAGTGGCGATACCAATATACTATTGCCACATTCACAGTGGTGATATTTATATACCATTGCCGCATTCATAGTGGCGATATCAATTTACCATTGCCATATTCACAGTAGCGATACCAATATACTGTTGCATCATTCACAGTGGCGATACCAATATACTGTTGTCGCATTCACAGTGGCGATACCAACATACTGTTGTCGGATTCTCAGTGGCGATACCAATATATTGTAGCAACAATAACAGTAGCTAAACCTATATACTGTTGCCGCATTCATAGTGGCGATATCAATATACTGTTGTCGCATTCACAGTGGCGATACCAATATACAGTTGTCGCCTTCACAATGGCGATACCAATATACTGTTATCGTATTCACAATGGCGATACAAATATTCTGTTGCCGCAATAAGAGAGGCAATACCAATATATTGTTGTCGCATTCACAGTGGCGATACCAATATACTATTGCCACATTCACAGAGGTGTTATTTATATACAATTGCCGCATTCATAGTGGCGATATCAATTTACCATTGCCACATTCACAGTAGCGATACCAATATACTGTTGCATCATTCACAGTGGCGATACCCACTATACTGTTGTCGCATTCATAGTGGCGATACCAATATATTGTAGCAACAATAACAGTAGCTAAACCAATATACTGTTGCCGCATTCATAGTGGCGATATCAATATACTGTTGTCGCATTCACAGTGGCGATACCAATATACTGTTTTCGCATTCACAGTGGCGATACCAATGTTCTGTTGTCGCATTCACAGTGGCGATACCAATATACTGTTGTCGCATTCACAGTGGCGATACCAATATACTGTTGTCACATTCACAATGGCAATACCCATATACTGTTGTCACATTCACAATGGCGATACTCATACTGTTGTCGCATTCACAGTGGCGATACGAATTTACTGTTGTCGCATTCACAGTGGCGATACCAATATACTGTTGTCGCATTCACAGTGGCGATACTAATATACTGCTGCCGCTTTCACAGTGGCGATAACCAACATACTTTTGCCGCATTCACAGTGGCGATACTAAAATACTGTTGTCGCATTTACAGTAGCGATACCATTATACTTTTGTCGCATTCACAGTGGCGATACCAATATACTGTTGTCGCATTCACAATGGCGATACCAATATACTGTTGTCGCATTCACAGTGGCGATACCAATATACTTTTGCCGCATTCATATTTGCGATACCATTATACTATTGCTGCATTCACAGTAGCGATACCAATATCTTGTTGCCTCATTCACAGTGGCGATACCAATATACTGTTGTCGCATTCACAGTGGCGATACCAATATACTGCTGCCGCTTTCACAGTGGCGATAACCAACATACTTTTGCCGCATTCACAGTGGCGATACTAAAATACTGTTGTCGAATTTACAGTAGCGATACCAATATACTTTTGTCGCATTCACAGTGGCGATACCAATATACTGTTGTCGCATTCACAATGGCGATACCAATATACTGTTGTCGCATTCACAGTGGCGATACCAATATTCTGTTGTCGCATTCACAGTGGCGATACCAATACACTGTTGTCATATTCACAATGGCAATACCCATATACTGTTGTCATATTCACAATGGCGATACCCATACTGTTGTCGCATTCACAGTGGCGATACCAATATACTGTTGTCACATTCACAGTGGCGATACCATTATACTTTTGCCGCATTCATATTTGCGATACCATTATACTATTGCTGCATTCACAGTAGCGATATTAATATGCTGTTGCCTCATTCACAGTGGCGATACCAATATACTGCTGCCGCATTCACAGGGGCGATAACCAACATACGTTTGCCACATTCACAGTGGCGATACTAAAATACTTTTGTCGCATTCACAATAGCAATACCAATATACTGTTGTCACATTCACAATGGCGATACCCATGCTATTGTCGCATTCACAGTGGCGATACCAATATAATGTTGTCGCATTCACAGTGGTGATACCAATATATTGTTGTCCGTTTCACAGTGGCGATACCAATATACTATTGCCGTATTCACAGTGCCGATACCAATATACTATTGCCGTATTCACAGTGGTGATACTAATATACTGTTGTCACATTCACAGCGGTGAAACCAATACATTGTTCTCGCATTCACAGTGGCGATACCAATATACTGTTGCCACATTCACAATGGCGATAGCCATACTGTTGTCGCATTCACAGTGGCGATACCAATATACTTTTGTCGCATTCACAGTGGTGATACCAATATATTGTTGCCGCATTCACAGAGGTGATACCAATATACTATGCCGTATTCACAGTGGCGATACCAATATACTATTGCCGTATTCACAGTGGTGATACCAATATACTGTTGTCACATTCACAGCGGTGAAACCAATACATTGTTGTCGCATTCACAGTGGCGATACCAATATACTGTTGTCGCATTCACAGTGGCGATACTAATATACTTTTGTCGCATTCACAGTGGCGATACCAATATACTGTTGTAGCATTCACATTGGCTATACCAATATACTGTTGCTGCATTCACAGTGGCGATATCAATATACCATTGCCACATTCACAGTGGCGATACTAATATAGTATTGGCGCATTCACAGTGGCGAAACCAATATATTATTGCCGCATCGACAGTGTCGATATCAATATACTATTGCCGCATTTACAGTGGCGATATCAATATACAATTACCACATTTACATTGGCGATACCAATATACTGTTGCTGTATTCACAGTGGCGTTACCAAAATAATGTTTCCACATTTACAGTGGCGATACCAATATACTATTGCCGCATTCACAGAGGCAATACCAATATACTGTCGTCGCATTCACAATGGCGATACTAATATTCTGTTGTCGCATTCACATTGGCGATACGAATATACTGTTGCCGCATTCACAGATGCAATACCAATATACTGTAGTCGCATTCACATTGACGATACCAATATTCTGTTGTTGCATTCACAGTGGCGATACCAATATTCTGTTGTCGCATTCACATTGGCTATACCAATATACTGTTGCTGCATTCACAGTGGCGATATCAATATACCATTGCCACATTCACAGTGACGATATTAATATAGTATTGGCGCATTCACAGTGGTGATATTTATATACCATTGCCGCATTCATAGTGGCGATATCAATTTACCATTGCCACATTCACAGTGGCGATACCAATAATCTGTTGTCGTATTCACAGTGGCGATACCAATATACTGTTGTCGCATTCACAATGGCGATACCAATATACTGTTGTCACATTCACAATGGCAATACGCATATACTGTTGTCACATTCACAATGGCGATACTCATACTGTTGTCGCATTCACAGTGGCGATACGAATATACTGTTGTCGCATTCACAGTGGCGATACCAATAAACTTTTGCCGCATTCATATTTGCGATACCATTATACTATTGCTGCATTCACAGTAGCGATACTAATATCTTGTTGCCTCATTCACAGTGGCGATACCAATATATTGCTGTCACATTCACAATGGCGATACGTGTACTGTTGTCGCATTCACAGTGGCGATACCAATATACTGTTGTCGCATTCACAATGGCAATACCAATACTCTGTTGTCGCATTGACAATTGCGATACCCATATACTGTTGTCGCATTCACAGTGGCGATACCAATATACTATTGCCGTATTCACAGTTGTGATACCAATATACTGTTGTCACATTCACAGCGGTGAAACCAATACATTGTTGTCGCATTCACAGTGGCGATACCAATATACTGTTGTCGCATTCACAGTGGCGATACTAATATACTTTTGTCGCATTCACAGTGGCGATACCAATATACTGTTGTAGCATTCACATTGGCTATACCAATATACTGTTGCTGCATTCACAGTGGCGATTTCAATATACCATTGCCACATTCACAGTGGCGATACTAATATAGTATTGGCGCATTCACAGTGGCGTTACCAAAATAATGTTTCCTCATTTACAGTGGCGATACCAATATACTGTTGTCACATTCACAATGGCAATACCCATATACTGTTGTCACATTCACAATGGCGATACTCATACTGTTGTCGCATTCACAGTGGCGATACGAATATACTGTTGTCGCATTCACAGTGGCGATACCAATAAACTTTTGCCGCATTCACATTTGCGATACCATTATACTATTGCTGCATTCACAATAGCGATACTAATATCTTGTTGCCTCATTCACAGTGGCGATACCAATATATTGCTGTCACATTCACAATGGCGATACGTGTACTGTTGTCGCATTCACAGTGGCGATACCAATACACTGTTGTCGCATTCACAATGGCGATACCCATATACTGTTGTCGCATTTACAGTGGCGATACTAATATAATGTTGTCGCATTCACAATGACGATACCAATACTCTGTTGTCGCATTGACAATTGCGATACCCATATACTGTTGTCGCATTCACAGTGGCGATACCAATATACTGTTATAGCATTCACAAAGGCGATACCAATATTCTGTTGCCGCATTCACATTGGCGATACAAATATTCCGTTGCTGCAACAAGAGAGGCAATACCAATATATTGTCGTCGCATTCACAGTGGCGATACCAATATACTATTGCCGCATTCACAGTGGTGATATTTATATACCATTGCCGCATTCATAGTGGCGATATCAATTTACCATTGCCATATTCACAGTAGCGATACCAATATACTGTTGCATCATTCACAGTGGCGATACCAATATACTGTTGTCGCATTCACAGTGGCGATACCAATATATTGTAGCAACAATAACAGTAGCTAAACCAATATACTGTTGCCGCATTCATAGTGGCGTTATCAATATACTGTTGTCGCATTCACAGTGGCGATACCAATATACTGTTGTCGCCTTCACAATGGCGATATAAATATACTGTTGTCGCATTCACAGTGGCGATACCAATATACTGTTTTCGCATTCACAGTGGCGATACCTATGTTCTGTTGTCGCATTCACAGTGGCGATGCCAATATACTGTTGTCGCATTCACAATGGCGATACCAATATACTGTTGTCACATTCACAATGGCAATACCCATATACTGTTGTCACATTCACAATGGCGATACTAATACTGTTGTCGCATTCACAGTGGCGATACGAATTTACTGTTGTCGCATTCATAGTGGCGATACCAATATACTGTTGTCGCATTCACAGTGGCGATACTAATATACTGCTGCCGCTTTCACAGTGGCGATAACCAACATACTTTTGCGCATTCACAGTGGCGATACTAAAATACTGTTGTCGCATTTACAGTAGCGATTCCATTATACTTTTGTCGCATTCACAGTGGCGATACCAATATACTGTTGTCGCATTCACAATGGCGATACCAATATACTGTTGTCGCATTCACAGTGGCGATACCAATATACTGTTGTCGCATTCACAGTGGCGATACCAATATACTGTTGTCACATTCACAGTGGCGATACCATTATACTTTTGCCGCATTCATATTTGCGATACCATTATACTATTGCTGCATTCACAGTAGCGATACCAATATCTTGTTGCCTCATTCACAGTGGCGATACCAATATACTGTTGTCGCATTCACAGTGGCGATACCAATATACTGCTGCCGCTTTCACAGTGGCGATAACCAACATACATTTGCCGCATTCACAGTGGCGATACTTAAATACTGTTGTCGAATTTACAGTAGCGATACCAATATACTTTTGTCGCATTCACAGTGGCGATACCAATATGCTGTTGTCGCATTCACATTGGCGATACCAATATACTGTTGTCGCATTCACAGTGGCGATACCAATATTCTGTTGTCGCATTCACAGTGGCGATACCAATATACTGTTGTCATATTCACAATGGCAATACCCATATACTGTTGTCACATTCACAATGGCGATACCCATACTGTTGTCGCATTCACAGTGGCGATACCAATATACTGTTGTCACATTCACAGTGGCGATACCATTATACTTTTGCCGCATTCATATTTGCGATACCATTATACTATTGCTGCATTCACAGTAGCGATATTAATATACTGTTGCCTCATTCACAGTGGCGATACCAATATACTGTTGTCGCATTCACAGTGGCGATACCAATATACTATTGCCGTATTCACAGTGCCGATACCAATATACTATTGCCGTATTCACAGTGGTGATACTAATATACTGTTGTCACATTCACTGTGGTGAAACCAATACATTGTTCTCGCATTCACAGTGGCGATACCAATATACTATTGCCACATTCACAATGGCGATAGCCATACTGTTGTCGCATTCACAGTGGCGATACCAATATACTTTTGTCGCATTCACAGTGGTGATACCAATATATTGTTGCCGCATTCACAGAGGTGATACCAATATACTATGCCGTATTCACAGTGGCGATACCAATATACTATTGCCGTATTCACAGTGGTGATACCAATATACTGTTGTCACATTCACAGCGGTGAAAACCAATACATTGTTGTCGCATTCACAGTGGCGATACCAATATACTGTTGTCGCATTCACAGTGGCGATACTAATATACTTTTGTCGCATTCACAGTGGCGATACCAATATTCTGTTGTCGCATTCACAGAGGCGACACCAATATACTATTGCCGCATTCACAGTGGCGATACTAATATAGTATTGGCGCATTCACAGTGGCGAAGTCAATGTACTATTGCCGCATTCACAGTTGCGATACTAATATAGTATTGGCGCATTCACAGTGGCGACACCAATATACTATTGCCGCATTCACTGTGGCTATACCAATATACTGTTGCTGCATTCACAGTGGCGATATCAATACACCATTGCCACATTCACAGTGGCGATACTAATATAGTATTGCCGCATTCACAGTGGCGATACTAATATACTATTGCCGCATTCACAGTGGCTATCCCAATATACTAATGCTGCATTCACAGTTGCGATATCAATATACCGTTTCCACATTCACAGTGGCGATACTAATATAGTATTGGCGCATTTACAGCGGCGATACCAATATACTATTGCCGCATTGACAGTGTCGATATCGATATACTATTGCCGCATTTACAGTGGCGATATCAATATACCATTGCCACATTTACAGTGGTGATACCAATATACTGTTGCTGCATTCACAGTGGCGTTACCAATATACTGTCGTCGCATTCACAGTGAAGATACCAATATTCTGTTGTTGCATTCACAGTGGCGATACCAATATTCTGTTGCCTCATTCACAGTGGCGATACTAATATAGTATTGGCGCATTCACAGTGGCGATACCAATGTACTATTGCCGCATTCACAGTTGCAATACTAATATAGTATTGGCGCATTCACAGTGGCTATACCAATATACTGTTGCTGCATTCACAGTGGCGATATCAATATAACATTGCCACATTCACAGAGGCTATACTAATATAATATTGCCGCATTCACAGTGGCGATACCAATATACTATTGTCGCATTGACAGTGTCGATATCAATATACTATTGCCGCATTTACAGTGGCGATATCAATATACCATTACCACATGTACAGTGGCGATACCAATATACTGTTGCTGCATTCACAGTGGCGATACCAATATACTTTTGTCGCATTCACAGTGGCGATACCAATATACTGTTGTCGCATTCGCAGTGGCTACACCAATATACTATTGCCGTATTGACAGTGTCGATATCAATATACTATTGCCGCATTTACAGTGGCGATATCAATATACCATTGCCACATTTATAGTGGCGATACCATTATACTGTTGATGCATTCACAGTGGCGTTACCAAAATAATGTTTCCACTTTTGCAGTGGCGATACCAATATACTATTGCCGCATTCACAGAGGCAATACCAATATACTGTTGTCGTATTCACAGTGTCGATACCAATACACTTTTGTCGCATTCACAGTGGCGACATCACAATACTATTGCCGCATTCACAGTGGCGTTCCCCATATACTATTGCCGCTTTCACAGTGGCGATATCAATATACCATTGTCACATTTCCAGTGGCGATACCAATATACTGTTGCCGTATTCACAGTGGCGATACCAATATACTATTGCCGTATTCACAATGGTGATACCAATATACTGTTGTCACAATCACATTGGCGTTACGAATATACTGTTGCCGCATTCAAAGAGGCAATACCAATATACTGTCGTCGCATTTACAGTGGCGATACCAATATAGTATTGGCGCATTCACAGTGGCGATACCAATGTACTATTGCCGCATTCACAGTTGCGATAGTAATATAGTATTGGCGCATTCACAGTGGCGACACCAATATACTATTGCCGCATTCACAGTGGCGAAACTAATATAGTATTGGCGCATTCACAGTGGCGATACCAATATACTGTTGCTGCATTCACAGTGGCGATAACAATATACCATTGCCACATTCACAGTGACGATACTAATATACTATTGCCGCATTCACAGTGGCTATACTATTAAATTATTACCGCATTCACAGTGACGATCCCAATATACTATTGCTGCATTCAATGTGGCGATATCAATATACCATTGCCACATTCACAGTGGCGAAACTAATATAGTTATGGCGCATTCGCAGTGGCGATACCAGTATACTATTGCCGCATTGACACTGTCGATATCAATATACTATTGCCGCATTCACAGTGGCGATACTAATATACTATTGCCGCTTTCACAGTGGCGATACTAATATACTATTGTCGCATTCACAGTGGCGATATCAATATACCATTGCCGCATTCACAGTGGCGATACTAATATAGTATTGGCGCATTCACAGTGGCGATACCAATTTACTGTTGCTGCATTCACAGTGGCGATATCATTATACCATTGCCACATTCACAGTGGCGATACTAATATAGTATTCTCGCATTCACAGTGGCGATACCAGTATACTACTGCCGCATTGACAGTGTCGATATCAATATACTATTGCCGCATTCACAGTGGCGATACTAATATACTATTGCCGCATTCACGGTGGCGATCCCAATATACTTTTGCTGCATTCAATGTGGCGATATCAATATACCATTGCCACATTCTTGGTGGCGATACTAATATAGTATTGGCGCATTCACAGTGGCGATACCAATATACTATTGACTCATTGACAGTGTTGATATAATTATACTATTGCCGCATTTACAGTGGCGATATCAATATACCATTGCCACATTTACAGTGGCGATACCAATATACTGTCGTCGCATTCACAGTGGCGATACCAATATACTGTTTTCGCATTCACAATGGCGATACCATTATTCTATTGTCGCATTCACATTGGCGATACGAATATACTATTGCCGCATTCACAGTGGCGATATTTATATACCATTGCCGCATTCATAGTGACGATATTAATTTACCATTGCCACATTCACAGAGGCAATACCAATATAATTTCGTCGCATTCACAGTGGGAATACCAATAGACTGTTGCCGCATTCACAGTGCTGATAGCAATATACTGTTGTCGCATTCACAGTGGCGATACCAATATACTGTTGTCGCATTCAGAGTCGCGATACCAATATACTGTCGTCGCATTCACAGTGGCGATACCAATATACTATTGCCGCATTTACAGTAGCGATATTAATATACCATTGCCGCATTCACAGTGGCGATACCAATATACTATTGCCACATTCACAGTGGCGATATTAATATACCATTACCGCGTTCACAGTGGTGAAATCAATTCACCATTGCCACATTCACAGTTGCAATACCAATATACTGTTGCCGCATTCACAGTGGCAATACCAATACATTGTTGTCGCATTCGCAGTGGCGATAATAATATACTATTGGCGCATTCACAGTAGCGATATATAGATACCATTCTGGCATTCATAGTTGCGACATCAATTTACCATTGCCACATTCACAGTGGCAATACCAATATACTGTTGCCGCATTCACAGTGCCGATACCAATATATTGTTGTCGCATTCACAGTGGCGATGACAATATAATGTTGTCGCATTCACAGAGGCGATACCAATATACTGTTTCCTCATTCACAGTGGGGGTACGAACATACTGTTATCGCATTCAATTGCGCTACCGATATACTATTGCCGTATTCAAAGTGGCGATACCAATATACTGTTGTCACATTCACAATGGCGATACCCGTACTGTTGTCGCAATTCACAATGGCGATACCAATATACTGTTGTCGCATTCACAGTGGCGATACCAATATACTTTTGCCGCATTCAAATTTGCGATACCATTATAGTAATGCTGCATTCACAGTAGCGATACCAATACACTGTTTTCGCATTCACAGAGGCAATACCAATATACTGTTGTCGCATTCACAGTGGCGATACCAATATACTGCTGCCGCATTCACAGTGGCGATACCAATATACTTTTGTCGCATTCACAGTGGCAACACCCATATACTGTTGTCACATTCACAATGGCGATACCAATATACTTTTGCAGCTTTCAAATTTGCGATTCCATTATAGTATTACCGCATTCACAGTGACGATCCCAATATACTATTGCTGCATTCAATGTGGCGATATCAATATATCATTGCCACATTCACAGTGGCGATACTAATATACCATTGTCACATTCACAGTGGCGTTACCAAAATAATGTTTCCACATTTCCAGTGGCGATACCAATTAAGTGTTGCAGCATTCACTGTGGCGTTACCAAAATACTGTTTCCACATTTACAGTGGCAATACAAATATACTATTGCTGCATTCGCAGTGGCGATACTAATATATTGTTGCCGCATCCACAGTGTCGATACCAATATAATGTTTTCGCATTCAGAGTGGTGATACCAATATACTGTTGTCGCATTCACCGTGGCGATACCAATATAGTATTTTCACTTTCCAAGAGGCTCTAACAATATACTGTTGTCGCATTTACAGTGGCGAAACCAATATACTGTTGTCACATTCACAGTGGCGATACCAATATACTTTTGCATTATTCACAGTGGCGATACCAAAATACTGTTTCCACATTCACAGTTGGGATACCAATATACTGTTGCCGCATTCACAGTGGCGATACCAATATACCATTGCCGCATTCACAGTGGCAATATAAATATACCATTGCGCCATTCACAATGGCAATACTAATATACTATTGGCGCATTCACAGTGGCGATACTAATATACTGATGCCCCATTCACAGGGGCGATATCAATATACCATTGCCACACTCACAGTGGCGATACTAACATAGTATTGCCGCATTCACAGTGGCGATACCAATATACAATTGCCACATTCACAGTGGCGATACCAATATATTCTTGCAACATTCACTGTCGCGATACCAATATACTATTTCGGCATTGACAGTGGCGATATCAATATACCATTGCCACATTCACAATGGCGATACTAATATACTATTGGCGCATTCACAGTGGCGATACCAATATACCATTGCCACATTCGCAATGGCGATACTAACATACTATTGGCGCATTCGCAGTGGCGATACAAATATACTATTGCCACATTCACAGTTTCAATATCGATATACTATTGCCGCATTCACATTGGCGATACCAATATACTATTGCCCAATTCTAAGTGGCGATATTAATATACCATTGCCACATTCACAGTGGTGATACCAATACAATATTGCCGCATTCACAGTGTCAATATCGATATACCATTGCCACATTCACAGTGGAGATACCAATATACTGTTGCCGCATTCACAGTGTCGATATCGATATACCATTGCCACATTCACAGTGGCGATACCAATATACTATTGCCGCATTCACAGTGGCGATACCAATATACTGTTGCCGCATACACAGTGGCGTTACCAAAATACTGATTCCACATTTACAGTGGCGATACCAATATACAAATGCCGCATTCGCAGAGGCGATACCAACATACTGTTGCCACATTCACAGTGGCGATACCAATATACTATTGCCACATTCACAGTGTCAATACCAATATACTGTTGGCACATTCACAGTGGCGATACCAATATACTATTGCCGCATTCACAGTGGCGACACCAATATGCAGTTGCCACATTCACAGTGGCGATACCAATAACCTAATGCTACATTCACAGTGGCGATACCAACATACTGTTGCCACATTCACAGTGGCGATACCAACATACTGTTGCCACATTCACAGTGGCGATACCAATATACTATTGCCACATTCACAGTGTCGATACCAATATACTGTTGGCACATTCACAGTGGCGATACCAATATACTATTGCCGCATTTACAGTAGCGATATTAATATACCATTGCCGCATTCACAGTGGCGATACCAATATACTATTGCCACATTCACAGTGGCGATATTAATATACCATTACTGCGTTCACAGTGGTGAAATCAATTCACCATTGCCACATTCACAGTTGCAATACCAATATACTGTTGCCGCATTCACAGTGGCGATACCAATACATTGTTGTCGCATTCGCAGTGGCGATAATAATATACTATTGGCGCATTCACAGTAGCGATATTAATATACCATTCCGGCATTTATAGTTGCGACATCAATTTACCATTGCCACATTCACAGTGGCAATACCAATATACTGTTGCCGCATTCACAGTGCCGATACCAATATATTGTTGTCGCATTCACAGTGGCGATGACAATATAATGTTGTCGCATTCACAGAGGCGATACCAATATACTGTTTCCTCATTCACAGTGGGGGTACCAACATACTGTTATCGCATTCAATGGCGCTACCGATATACTATTGCCATATTCAAAGTGGCGATACCAATATACTGTTGTCACATTCACAATGGCGATACCCGTACTGTTGTCGCAATTCACAATGGCGATACCAATATACTGTTGTCGCATTCACAGTGGCGATACCAATATACTTTTGCCGCATTCAAATTTGCGATACCATTATAGTAATGCTGCATTCACAGTAGCGATACCAATACACTGTTGTCGCATTCACAGAGGCAATACCAATATACTGTTGTCGCATTCACAGTGGCGATACCAATATACTGCTGCCGCATTCACAGTGGCGATACCAATATACTTTTGTTGCATTCACAGTGGCAACACCCATATACTGTTGTCACATTCACAATGGCGATACCAATATACTTTTGCAGCTTTCAAATTTGCGATTCCATTATAGTATTACCGCATTCACAGTGACGATCCCAATATACTATTGCTGCATTCAATGTGGCGATATCAATATATCATTGCCACATTCACAGTGGCGATACTAATATACCATTGTCACATTTACAGTGGCGATACCAATATACTGTTGCTACATTCACAGTGGCGTTACCAAAATAATGTTTCCACATTTCCAGTGGCGATACCAATTAAGTGTTGCAGCATTCACTGTGGCGTTACCAAAATACTGTTTCCACATTTACAGTGGCAATACAAATATACTATTGCTGCATTCGCACTGGCGATAATAATATATTGTTGCCGCATCCACAGTGTCGATACCAATATAATGTTTTCGCATTCAGAGTGGTGATACCAATATACTGTTGTCGCATTCACAGTGGCGATACCAATATAGTATTTTCACTTTCCAAGAGGCTCTAACAATATACTGTTGTCGCATTTACAGTGGCGAAACCAATATACTGTTGTCACATTCACAGTGGCGATACCAATATACTTTTGCATTATTCACAGTGGCGATACCAAAATACTGTTTCCACATTCACAGTTGGGATACCAATATACTGTTGCCGCATTCACAGTGGCGATACCAATATACCATTGCCGCATTCACAGTGGCAATATAAATATACCATTGCGCCATTCACAATGGCGATACTAATATACTATTGGCGCATTCACAGTGGCGATACTAATATACTGATGCCCCATTCACAGGGACGATATCAATATACCATTGCCACACTCACAGTGGCGATACTAACATAGTTTTGGCGCATTCGCAGTGGCGATACCAATATACTATTGCCACATTCATAGTTTCAATATCGATATACTATTGCCGCATTCACAGTGGCGATACCAATATACAATTGCCACATTCACAGTGGCGATACCAATATATTCTTGCAACATTCACTGTCGCGATACCAATATACTATTTCCGCATTGACAGTGGCGATATCAATATAATGTTTTCGCATTCAGAGTGGTGATACCAATATACTGTTGTCGCATTCACAGTGGCGATACCAATATAGTATTTTCACTTTCCAAGAGGCTCTAACAATATACTGTTGTCGCATTTACAGTGGCGAAACCAATATACTGTTGTCACATTCACAGTGGCGATACCAATATACTTTTGCATTATTCACAGTGGCGATACCAAAATACTGTTTCCACATTCACAGTTGGGATACCAATATACTGTTGCCGCATTCACAGTGGCGATACCAATATACCATTGCCGCATTCACAGTGGCAATATCAATATACCATTGCGCCACTCACAATGGCGATACTAATATACTATTGGCGCATTCACAGTGGCGATATCAATATACCATTGCCACACTCACAGTGGCAATACTAACATAGTATTGGCGCATTCGCAGTGGCGATACCAATATACTATTGCCACATTCATAGTTTCAATATCGATATACTATTGCCGCATTCACAGTGGCGATACCAATATACAATTGCCACATTCACAGTGGCGATACCAATATATTCTTGCAACATTCACTGTCGCGATACCAATATACTATTTCGGCATTGACAGTGGCGATATCAATATACCATTGCCACATTCGCAATGGCGATACTAACATACTATTGGCGCATTCGCAGTGGCGATACAAATATACTATTGCCACATTCACAGTTTCAATATCGATATACTATTGCCGCATTCACATTGGCGATACCAATATACTATTGCCCAATTCTAAGTGGCGATATTAATATACCATTGCCACATTCACAGTGGTGATACCAATACAATATTGCCGCATTCACAGTGTCAATATCGATATACCATTGCCACATTCACAGTGGAGATACCAATATACTGTTGCCGCATTCACAGTGTCGATATCGATATACCATTGCCACATTCACAGTGGCGATACCAATATACTATTGCCGCATTCACAGTGGCGATACCAATATACTGTTGCCGCATACACAGTGGCGTTACCAAAATACTGATTCCACATTTACAGTGGCGATACCAATATACAAATGCCGCATTCGCAGTGGCGATACCAACATACTGTTGCCACATTCACAGTGGCGATACCAATATACTATTGCCACATTCATAGTGTCAATACCAATATACTGTTGGCACATTCACAGTGGCGATACCAATATACTATTGCCGCATTCACAGTGGCGACACCAATATGCAGTTGCCACATTCACAGTGGCGATACCAATAACCTAATGCTACATTCACAGTGGCGATACCAACATACTGTTGCCACATTCACAGTGGCGATACCAACATACTGTTGCCACATTCACAGTGGCGATACCAATATACTATTGCCACATTCACAGTGTCGATACCAATATACTGTTGGCACATTCACAGTGGCGATACCAATATACTATTGCCGCATTCACAGTGGCGACACCAATATGCAGTTGCCACATTCACAGTGGCGATACTAATACACTAATGCCACATTCACAGTGGCGATACCAACATACTGTTGCCACATTCGCAGTGGCGATACCAACATACTGTTGCCACATTCACAGTGGCGATACCAACATACTGTTGCCACATTTACAACGGCGATACCAATATACTAATGCCACATTAACAGTGTCGATACCAATATACTGTTGTCGCATTCACAGTGGTGATATAAATATACTGTTGTCGCATTCACAGTGGGGATACCAACATACAGTTGTCGCATTCAATGGCGATACCAATATACTGTTGTCGTATTCGCAGTGTTGATACCAATATATTGTTGTCGCATTCACAGTGGCGATACCAAGATACTGTTACCGCATTCACAGTTGCGATATCAATATACTATTACCGCATTCACAGTGACGATCCCAATATACTATTGCTGCATTCAATGTGGCGATATCAATATACCATTGCCACATTTACAGTGGCAATACCAATATACTGTTGTCGCGTTCACAGTGGCGTTACCAAAATACTGTTCCCACATTTACAGTGCCGATACCTATATAATGCTGTCACATTCGCAGTGGTGATACCAATATACTGTTGTCGTATTCACAGTGGCGATACCAATACACTTTTTTCACATTCACAGTGGCGATACCAATATATTGTTGCCGCATTCACAGTGGCGACACCACAATACTATTGCTGCTTTCACAGTGGCGATCCCCATATACTATTGCCGCATTCACAGTGGCGATATCAATATACCATTGCCACATTCACAGTGGCGATACTAATATAGTATTGGCGCATTCACAGTGGCGATATCAATATACCATTGCCACATTTCCAGTGGCGATACCAATATAGTGTTGCAGCATTCACAGTGGCGTTACCAAAATACTGTTTCCACAGTTACAGTGGCGATACAAATATACTATTGCTGCATTCGCAGTGGCGATACTAATATACTGTTGCCGCATCCACAGTGTCGATACCAATATAATGTTTTCGCATTCACAGTGGTGATACCAATATACTGTTGTCGCATTCACAGTGGCGATACCAATAAAGTATTTTCACTGTCCAAGAGGCTATAACAATATACTGTTGTCGCATTTACAGTGGCGAAACCAATATACTGTTGTCACATTCACAGTGGCGATACCAATGTACTTTTGCATTATTCACAGTGGCGATACCAAAATATTGTTTCCACATTCACAGTTGGGATACCAATATACTGTTGCCGCATTCACAGTGGCGATACCAATATACCATTACCATATTCACTGTGGCGATACCAATATACTATTGCCGCATTCACAGTGGCGATATCAATATACCATTGCGCCATTCACAATGGCGATACTAATATACTATTGGCGCATTCACAGTGGCGATACTAATATACTGTTACCCCATTCACAGGGGCGATATCAATATACCATTGCCACACTCACAGTGGCGATACTAACATACTATTGGCGCATTTGCAGTGGCGATACCAATATACTATTGCCACATTCACAGTTTCAATATCGATATACTAATGCCGCATTCACAGTGGCGATACCAATATACAATTGCCACATTCACAGTGGCGATACCAATATATTCTTGCAACATTCACTGTCGCGATACCAATATACTATTGCCGCATTCACAGAGGCAATACCATTATACTGTCGTCGCATTCACAGTGGTGTTACCAATATACTGTTGTCGCATTGACAATGCCGATACCTATATTATGTTGTCGCATTCACATTGGCGATACGAATATACTGTTGCCGCATTCACAGAGGCAATACCAATATACTGTCGTCGCATTCACAGTGGTGTTACCAATATACTGTTGTCGCATTGACAATGGCGATACCTATATTATGTTGTCGCATTCACATTGGCGATACGAATATACTGTTGCCGCATTCACAGAGGCAATACCAATATACTGTCGTCGCATTCACAGTGGCGATACCAATATTCTGTTACCGCATTCACAAATATACTAATATACTGTTGCCGCATCCACAGTGTCGATACCAATATAATGTTTTCGCATTCACAGTGGTGATACCAATATACTGTTGTCGCATTCACAGTGGCGATACCAATAAAGTATTTTCACTGTCCAAGAGGCTATAACAATATACTGTTGTCGCATTTACAGTGGCGAAACCAATATACTGTTGTCACATTCACAGTGGCAATACCAATATACTTTTGCATTATTCACAGTGGCGATACCAAAATATTGTTTCCACATTCACAGTTGGGATACCAATATACTGTTGCCGCATTCACAGTGGCGATACCAATATACCATTACCATATTCACTGTGGCGATACCAATATACTATTGCCGCATTCACAGTGGCGATATCAATATACCATTGCGCCATTCACAATGGCGATACTAATATACTATTGGCGCATTCACAGTGGCGATACTAATATACTGTTACCCCATTCACAGGGGCGATATCAATATACCATTGCCACACTCACAGTGACGATACTAACATACTATTGGCGCATTTGCAGTGGCGATACCAATATACTATTGCCACATTCACAGTTTCAATATCGATATACTAATGCCGCATTCACAGTGGCGATACCAATATACAATTGCCACATTCACAGTGGCGATACCAATATATTCTTGCAACATTCACTGTCGCGATACCAATATACTATTGCCGCATTCACAGTGTCGATATCGATATACCATTGCCACATTCACAGTGGCGATACCAATATACTATTGCCGCATTCACAGTGTCGATATCGATATACCATTGCCACATTAACAGTGGCGATACCAATATACTATTGCCGCATTCACAGTGGCGATACCAATATACTGTTGTCGCATACACAGTGGCGTTACCAAAATACTGATTCCACATTTACAGTGGCGATACCAATATACAAATGCGGCATTCGCAGTGGCGATACCAATATACTGTTGCCGCATTCACAGTGGCGTTACCAATATACTGTTGTCGCATTCACAGTGGCGATACCGATATATTGTTTTCTCATTCACAGTGGCGATACCAAAATACTGTTGTCGCATTCACAAAGGTAGTACCAATACACTGTTGCCTCATTCACAGTGGGGATACCAACATACTGTTATCGCATTCATTGGTGATACCAATATACTATTGCCGCATTCACAGTTGCGATATCAATATAGTATTGCCGAATTCACAGTAGCGATACCAAAATTCTGTTGCCTCATTCATAGTGGCGATACCAACATACTGTTGTCGTACTCGCAGTGGCGATACCAATATATTGTTGTCGCATTCACAGTGGCGATACCAACATACTGTTGCCACATTCACAGTGTCGATACCAACATAGTGTTGCCACATTTACAGCGGCGATACCAATATACTAATACCACATTCGCAGTGTCGATACCAATATACTGTTGTCACATTCACAGTGGTGATACCAATATACTGTTGTCGCATTCACAGTGGCGAAACCAACATACTGTTGCCACATTCACAGTGGCGATACCAACATACTGTTGTCACATTTACAGCGGCGATACCAATATACTAATGCCACATTCACAGTGTCGATACCAATATACTGTTGTCGCATTCACAGTGGTGATACCAATATACTGTTGTCGCATTTTCAGTGGGGATACCAACATTCTGTTGTCGCATTCAATGGCGATACCAATATACTATTGCGACTTTCACAGTGGCGTTACCAATATACTGTTGTCGAATTCACAGTGGCGATATCAATATACTATTGCCTCATTCACAGTGGCGATACCAATATACTGTTGTCGTATCCACAGTGGCGATACCAATATATTGTTGCCGCATTCATAGTGGCAATACCAATATACTGTTGTGGCATTTACAGTGGCAATACCAATATACTGCTGCCTCATTCACAGTGGCGATACCAATGTACTGTTGTTGCATTCACAGTGACGATACCAATATACCGTTGTCACATTCACAGTGGCGATACCAATATACTTTTGCCGCATTCACAGTTGCGATACCAAAATACTGTTTCCACATTCACAGTTGCGATTCAAATATATTGTTGCCGCATTCACAGTGGCGATACCGAAATACATTTGTCGCATTCACAGTGGCGATACCAATATATTGTTGCCGCATTCACAGTGGCGATACCAATATATTGTTGCCGCATTCACAATGGCGATACCAATATACTGTTGTCGCATTCTTGGTGGCGATACCAATATACTGTTGTGGTATTTACAGTGCCGATACCAATATATTGTTGCCGCATTCACAGTGGCCATACCAATATATTGTTGCCGCATTCACAGTGGCGTTACCATTATACACATGCCGCATTCGCAGTGGCGATACCAATATACTGTTGCCACATTCACAGTCTGGATACCAATATACTGTTGTCGCATTCACAGCGGTGATACCAATTTACTCTTGTCGCAGTCACAGTGGCGATACATATATACTATTGCCGCATTCACAGTGGCGATACCAATATACTATTGCCGGATTCACAGTGGCGATACCAATATATTGTTGTCGCATTCACAGTGGTGATGCCAATATATTGTTGTCGTATCCACAGTGGCGATACCAATATACTTTTGCCGTATTCACAGTTGCAATACCAATATACTATTGCCGCATTCACAGTAGCGATACCAATATACTGCTGCGTCATTCACACTGGCGATACAAATATACTGTTGTCGCATTCACTGTGGCGATACCATTATACTGCTGCCTCATTCACAGTCGCGATACCAATATACTGCTGCCTCATTCACAGTGTTGATACCAATATACTTTTGCCGTATTTACAGTTGCAATACCAATATACTATTGCCACATTCACAGTGTCAATACCAATATACTGTTGGCACATTCACAGTGGCGATACCAATATACTATTGCCGCATTTACAGTGGCGATATCAATATACCATTACCACATTTACAGTGGCGATACCTATATACTATTGCTGCATTCACAGAGGCAATACCAATATACTGTCGTCGCATTCACAGTGGTGATACCAATATACTGTTGTCGCATTGACAATGGCGATACCTATATTATGTTGTCGCATTCACATTGGTGATACGAATATACTGTTGCCGCATTCACAGAGGCAATACCAATATACTGTCGTCGCATTCACAGTGGCGATACCAATATTCTGTTACCGCATTCACAGTGGCGATACTAATATAGTATTGGCGCATTCACAGTGGCGATACCAAATTACTATTGCTGCATTCACAGTTGCGATACTAATATAGTATCGGCGCATTCACAGTGGCGACACCAATATACTATTGCCGCATTCACAGTGGCGATACTAATATAGTGTTGGCGCATTCACAGTGGCGACACCAATATACTATTGCTGCATTCACAGTGGCGATATCAATATACTGTTGTCGCATTCAATGGCGATACCAATATACTGTTGTCGCATTCGCAGTGGTGATACCAATATATTGTTGTCGCATTCACAGTGGCGATACCAATATACTGTTACCGCATTCACAGTTGCGATATCAATATACTGTTGCCGCATTCACAGTGGCGATACCAATATACCATTGCCGCATTCACAGTGGCGATATCAATATTACATTGCGCCATTCACAATGGCGATACTAATATACTATTGGCGCATTCACAGTGGCGATACTAATATACTGTTGCCCCATTCACAGGGGCGATATCAATATACCATTGCCACACTCACAGTGGCGATACTAACTTAGTATTGGCGCATTCGCAGTGGCTATACCAATATACTATTGCCGCATTCACAGTGGCGATAACAATATACAATTGCCACATTCACATTGGCAATACCAATATACTTTTGCATTATTCACAGTGGCGATACCAAAATACTGTTTCCACTTTCACAGTTGGGATACCAATATACTGTTGCCGCATTCACAGTGGCGATACCAATATACCATTGCCGCATTCACAGTGGCGATATCAATATTACATTGCGCCATTCACAATGGCGATACTAATATACTATTGGCGCATTCACAGTGGCGATACTAATATACTGTTGCCCCATTCACAGGGGCGATATCAATATACCATTGCCACACTCACAGTGGCGATACTAACTTAGTATTGGCGCATTCGCAGTGGCTATACCAATATACTATTGCCGCATTCACAGTGGCGATAACAATATACAATTGCCACATTCACAGTGGCGATACCAATATATTCTTGCAACATTCACTGTCGCGATACCAATATACTACTTCCGCATTGACAGTGGCGATATCAATATACCATTGCCACATTCACAATGGCGATACCAATATACTTTTGGCGCATTCACGGTGGCGATACCAATATACTATTGCCCAATTCTAAGTGGCGATATTAATATACCATTGCCACATTCACAGTGGTGATACCAATATAATATTGCCGCATTCACAGTGCCGATATCGATATACCATTGCCACATTCACAGTGGCGATACCAACATACTGTTGCCGCATTCACAGTGTCGATAGCGATATACCATTGGCACATTCACAGTGGCGATACCAATATACTATTGCCGCATTCACAGTGGCGATACCAATATACTGTTGCCACATACACAGTGGCGTTACCAAAATACTGATTCCACATTTACAGTGGCGATACCAATGTACAAATGCGGCATTCGCAGTGGCGATACCAACATACTGTTGCAACATTCACAGTGGCGATACCAATATACTATTGCCACATTCACAGTGTCGATACCAATATACTGTTGGCACATTCACAGTGGCGATATCAATATACTATTGCCGCATTCACAGTGGCGACACCAATATGCAGTTGCCACATTCACAGTGGCGATACCAATAAACTAATGCCACATTCACAGTGGCGATACCAACATACTGTTGCCACATTCACAGTGGCGATACCAACATACTGTTGCCACATTCACAGAGGCGATACCTATATACTATTGCCACATTCACAGTGTCGATACCAATATACTGTTGGCACATTCACAGTGGCGATACCAATATACTATTGCCGCATTTACAGTGGCGATATCAATATACCATTACCACATTTACAGTGGCGATACCTATATACTATTGCTGCATTCACAGAGGCAATACCAATATACTGTCGTCGCATTCACAGTGGTGATACCAATATACTGTTGTCGCATTGACAATGGCGATACCTATATTATGTTGTCGCATTCACATTGGTGATACGAATATACTGTTGCCGCATTCACAGAGGCAATACCAATATACTGTCGTCGCATTCACAGTGGCGATACCAATATTCTGTTACCGCATTCACAGTGGCGATACTAATATAGTATTGGCGCATTCACAGTGGCGATACCAAATTACTATTGCTGCATTCACAGTTGCGATACTAATATAGTATCGGCGCATTCACAGTGGCGACACCAATATACTATTGCCGCATTCACAGTGGCGATACTAATATAGTGTTGGCGCATTCACAGTGGCGACACCAATATACTATTGCTGCATTCACAGTGGCGATATCAATATACTGTTGTCGCATTCAATGGCGATACCAATATACTGTTGTCGCATTCGCAGTGGTGATACCAATATATTGTTGTCGCATTCACAGTGGCGATACCAATATACTGTTACCGCATTCACAGTTGCGATATCAATATACTGTTGCCGCATTCACAGTGGCGATACCAATATACCATTGCCGCATTCACAGTGGCGATATCAATATTACATTGCGCCATTCACAATGGCGATACTAATATACTATTGGCGCATTCACAGTGGCGATACTAATATACTGTTGCCCCATTCACAGGGGCGATATCAATATACCATTGCCACACTCACAGTGGCGATACTAACTTAGTATTGGCGCATTCGCAGTGGCTATACCAATATACTATTGCCGCATTCACAGTGGCGATAACAATATACAATTGCCACATTCACATTGGCAATACCAATATACTTTTGCATTATTCACAGTGGCGATACCAAAATACTGTTTCCACTTTCACAGTTGGGATACCAATATACTGTTGCCGCATTCACAGTGGCGATACCAATATACCATTGCCGCATTCACAGTGGCGATATCAATATTACATTGCGCCATTCACAATGGCGATACTAATATACTATTGGCGCATTCACAGTGGCGATACTAATATACTGTTGCCCCATTCACAGGGGCGATATCAATATACCATTGCCACACTCACAGTGGCGATACTAACTTAGTATTGGCGCATTCGCAGTGGCTATACCAATATACTATTGCCGCATTCACAGTGGCGATAACAATATACAATTGCCACATTCACAGTGGCGATACCAATATATTCTTGCAACATTCACTGTCGCGATACCAATATACTACTTCCGCATTGACAGTGGCGATATCAATATACCATTGCCACATTCACAATGGCGATACCAATATACTTTTGGCGCATTCACAGTGGCGATACCAATATACTATTGCCCAATTCTAAGTGGCGATATTAATATACCATTGCCACATTCACAGTGGTGATACCAATATAATATTGCCGCATTCACAGTGCCGATATCGATATACCATTGCCACATTCACAGTGGCGATACCAACATACTGTTGCCGCATTCACAGTGTCGATAGCGATATACCATTGGCACATTCACAGTGGCGATACCAATATACTATTGCCGCATTCACAGTGGCGATACCAATATACTGTTGCCACATACACAGTGGCGTTACCAAAATACTGATTCCACATTTACAGTGGCGATACCAATGTACAAATGCGGCATTCGCAGTGACGATACCAACATACTGTTGCAACATTCACAGTGGCGATACCAATATACTATTGCCACATTCACAGTGTCGATACCAATATACTGTTGGTACATTCACAGTGGCGATATCAATATACTATTGCCGCATTCACAGTGGCGACACCAATATGCAGTTGCCACATTCACAGTGGCGATACCAATAAACTAATGCCACATTCACAGTGGCGATACCAACATACTGTTGCCACATTCACAGTGGCGATACCAACATACTGTTGCCACATTCACAGAGGCGATACCTATATACTATTGCCACATTCACAGTGTCGATACCAATATACTGTTGGCACATTCACAGTGGCGATACCAATATACTGTTGCCACATTTACAACGGCGATACCAATATACTAATGCCACATTCACAGTGTCGATACCAATATACTGTTGTCGCATTCACAGTGGTGATATAAATATACTGTTGTCGCATTCACAGTGGGGATACCAACATACAGTTGTCGCATTCAATGGCGTTACCAATATACTATTGCCGCATTCACTGTGGCGTTACCAATATACTGTTGTCGCATTCACAGTGGCGATACCGATATATTGTTTTCTCATTCACAGTGGCGATACCAATATATTGTTGTCGCATTCACAAAGGCAGTACCAATACACTGTTGCCTCATTCACAGTGGGGATACCAACATACTGTTGTCGCATTCAATGGCGATACCAATATACTGTTGTCACATTCGCAGTGGTGATACCAATATATTGTTGTCGCATTCACAGTGGCGATACCAATATACTGTTACCGCATTCACAGTTGCGATATCAATATACTATTACCGCATTCACAGTGACGATCCCAATATACTATTGCTGCATTCAATGTGGCGATATCCATATACCATTGCCACATTCACAGTGGCGATACTAATATAGTATTGACGCATTCACAGTGGCGATACCAATATACTATTGCCGCATTGACAGTGTCGATATCAGTATACTATTGCCGCATTTACAGTGGCGATATCAATATACCATTGTCACATTTACAGTGGCGATACCAAAATAATGTTTCCACATTTACAGTGGCGATACCAATTTACTATTGCTGCATTCACAGAGGCAATACCAATATACTGTCGTCGCATTCACAGTGGCGATGCCAATATACTGTACCCGCATTCACAGTGTCGATACCAATATAGTGTTATCGCATTCACAGTGGTGATACCAATATACTGTTGTCTCATTCACAGTGGCGATTCCAATATTCTGTGCCGTATTCACAGTGGCGATACCAATATACTATTGCCGCATTCACAGTGGCGATACCAATATACTGTTGCCACATTCACAGTCTCGATACCAATATACTGTTGTCGCATTCACAGTGGTGATACCAATTTACTGTTGTCGCATTCACAGTGGCGATACATATATACTATTGCCGCATTCACAGTGGCGATACCAATATACTATTGCCGCATTCACAGTGGCCATACCAATATATTGTTGCCACATTCCCAGTGGCGTTACCAATATACTAATGCCGCATTCGCAGTGGCGATACCAATATACTGTTGCCACATTCACAGTCTCGATACCAATATACTGTTGTCGCATTCACAGTGGTGATACCAATTTACTGTTGTCGCATTCACAGTGGCGATACATATATACTATTGCCGCATTCACAGTGGCGATACCAATATACTATTGCCGGATTCACAGTGGCGATACCAATATATTGTTTTCGCATTCACAGTGGCGATACCAATATAATGTTGCCACATTCACAGTGGCGATACCAATATACTTTGCCGTATTCACAGTGGCGATACCAATATACTATTGCTGTATTCACAGAGGCACTACAAATATATTGTTGTCGCATTCACAGTGGCGATATAAAAATACTGTTGGCTCATTCACAGTAGTGATACCAATATACTGTTGCCGCAATCACAGTGGCGTTACCAAAATAATGTTTCCACATTTACAGTGGCGATACCAATATACTATTGTCGCATTCACAATAGCGATACCAATATACTGTTGTCGCATTCACATTGGTGATACCAATATACTGTTGTCGCATTCACATTGGTGATACCAATATACTGTTTTCGCATTCACAGTGGCAATGCCAATATACTGTACCCGCATTCACAGTGTCGATACCAATATAGTGTTATTGCATTCACAGTGGTGATACCAATATACTGTTGTCTCATTCACAGTGGCGATTCCAATATTCTGTGCCGTATTCACAGTGGCGATACCTATATACTATTGCCACATTCACAGTGTCGATACCAATATACTGTTGGCACATTCACAGTGGCGATACCAATATACTGTTGCCACATTTACAACGGCGATACCAATATACTAATGCCACATTCACAGTGTCGATACCAATATACTGTTGTCGCATTCACAGTGGTGATATAAATATACTGTTGTCGCATTCACAGTGGGGATACCAACATACAGTTGTCGCATTCAATGGCGTTACCAATATACTATTGCCGCATTCACTGTGGCGTTACCAATATACTGTTGTCGCATTCACAGTGGCGATACCGATATATTGTTTTCTCATTCACAGTGGCGATACCAATATATTGTTGTCGCATTCACAAAGGCAGTACCAATACACTGTTGCCTCATTCACAGTGGGGATACCAACATACTGTTGTCGCATTCAATGGCGATACCAATATACTGTTGTCGCATTCGCAGTGGTGATACCAATATATTGTTGTCGCATTCACAGTGGCGATACCAATATACTGTTACCGCATTCACAGTTGCGATATCAATATACTATTACCGCATTCACAGTGACGATCCCAATATACTATTGCTGCATTCAATGTGGCGATATCCATATACCATTGCCACATTCACAGTGGCGATACTAATATAGTATTGACGCATTCACAGTGGCGATACCAATATACTATTGCCGCATTGACAGTGTCGATATCAGTATACTATTGCCGCATTTACAGTGGCGATATCAATATACCATTGTCACATTTACAGTGGCGATACCAAAATAATGTTTCCACATTTACAGTGGCGATACCAATTTACTATTGCTGCATTCACAGAGGCAATACCAATATACTGTCGTCGCATTCACAGTGGCGATGCCAATATACTGTACCCGCATTCACAGTGTCGATACCAATATAGTGTTATCGCATTCACAGTGGTGATACCAATATACTGTTGTCTCATTCACAGTGGCGATTCCAATATTCTGTGCCGTATTCACAGTGGCGATACCAATATACTATTGCCGCATTCACAGTGGGGATACCAATATACTGTTGCCACATTCACAGTCTCGATACCAATATACTGTTGTCGCATTCACAGTGGTGATACCAATTTACTGTTGTCGCATTCACAGTGGCGATACATATATACTATTGCCGCATTCACAGTGGCGATGCCAATATACTATTGCCGCATTCACAGTGGCCATACCAATATATTGTTGCCACATTCCCAGTGGCGTTACCAATATACTAATGCCGCATTCGCAGTGGCGATACCAATATACTGTTGCCACATTCACAGTCTCGATACCAATATACTGTTGTCGCATTCACAGTGGTGATACCAATTTACTGTTGTCGCATTCACAGTGGCGATACATATATACTATTGCCGCATTCACAGTGGCGATACCAATATACTATTGCCGGATTCACAGTGGCGATACCAATATATTGTTTTCGCATTCACAGTGGCGATACCAATATAATGTTGCCACATTCACAGTGGCGATACCAATATACTTTGCCGTATTCACAGTGGCGATACCAATATACTATTGCTGTATTCACAGAGGCACTACAAATATATTGTTGTCGCATTCACAGTGGCGATATAAAAATACTGTTGTCTCATTCACAGTAGTGATACCAATATACTGTTGCCGCAATCACAGTGGCGTTACCAAAATAATGTTTCCACATTTACAGTGGCGATACCAATATACTATTGTCGCATTCACAATAGCGATACCAATATACTGTTGTCGCATTCACATTGGTGATACCAATATACTGTTGTCGCATTCACATTGGTGATACCAATATACTGTTTTCGCATTCACAGTGGCAATGCCAATATACTGTACCCGCATTCACAGTGTCGATACCAATATAGTGTTATTGCATTCACAGTGGTGATACCAATATACTGTTGTCTCATTCACAGTGGCGATTCCAATATTCTGTGCCGTATTCACAGTGGCGATACCAATATACTATTGCCGCATTCACAGTGGCGATACCAATATAGTATTGCCGTATTCACAGTGGCGACACCAATATACTATTGCTGCATTCACAGTGGCGATACTTATATAGTATTGGCGCATTCACAGTGGCGATACCAATATACTGTTGCTGCATTCACAGTGGCGATATCAATATACCATTGCCACATTCACAGTGGCGATACTAATATACTATTGCCGCATTCACATTGGCGATACTAATATACTATTACCGCATTCACAGTGACAATCCCAATATACTATTGCTGCATTCAATGTGGCGATATCAATATATCATTGCCACATTCACAGTGGCGATACTAATATACCATTGTCACATTTACAGTGGCGATACCAATATACTGTTGCTACATTCACAGTGGCGTTACCAAAATAATGTTTCCACATTTCCAGTGGCGATACCAATATAGTGTTGCAGCATTCACAGTGGCGTTACCAAAATACTGTTTCCACATTTACAGTGGCGCATTCGCAGTGGCTATACCAATATACTATTGCCACATTCACAGTTTCAATATCGATATACTATTGCCGCATTCACAGTGGCGATACCAATATACAATTGCCACATTCACAGTGGTGATACAAATATACTATTGCTGCATTCGTAGTGGCGATACTAATATATTGTTGCCGCATCCACAGTGTCGATACCAATATAATGTTTTCGCATTCACAGTGGTGATACCAATATACTGTTGTCGCATTCACAGTGGCGATACCAATATAGTATTTTCACTTACCAAGAGGCTATAACAATATACTTTTGTCGCATTTACATTGGCGATACCAATATACTTTTGCATTATACCAATATACCAATATACTTTTGCATTATTCACAGTGGCGATACCAAAATACTGTTTCCACATTCACAGTTGGGATACCAATATACTGTTGCCGCATTCACAGTGGCGATACCAATATACCATTGCTGCATTCACAGTGGCGATATCAATATTCCATTGCGCCATTCACAATGGCGATACTAATATACTATTGGCGCATTCACAGTGGCGATACTAATATACTGTTGCCCCATTCACAGGGGCGATATCAATATACCATTGCCACACTCACAGTGGCGATACTAACATAGTATTGGCGCATTCGCAGTGGCTATACCAATACACTATTGCCACATTCACAGTTTCAATATCGATATACTATTGCCGCATTCACAGTGGCTATACCAATATACAATTGCCACATTTACAGTGGCGATACAAATATACTATTGCTGCATTCGCAGTGGCGATACTAATATATTGTTGCCGCATCCACAGTGTCGATACCAATATAATGTTTTCGCATTCACAGTGGTGATACCAATATAGTATTTTCACTTACCAAGAGGCTATAACAATATACTATTGCCGCATTCACTGTGGCGTTACCAATATACTGTTGTCGCATTCACAGTGGCGATACCGATATATTGTTTTCTCATTCACAGTGGCGATACCAATATATTGTTGTCGCATTCACAAAGGCAGTACCAATACACTGTTGCCTCATTCACAGTGGGGATACCAACATACTATTGTCGCATTCACAATAGCGATACCAATATACTGTTGTCGCATTCACATTGGTGATACCAATATACTGTTGTCGCATTCACATTGGTGATACCAATATACTGTTTTCGCATTCACAGTGGCAATGCCAATATACTGTACCCGCATTCACAGTGTCGATACCAATATAGTGTTATTGCATTCACAGTGGTGATACCAATATACTGTTGTCTCATTCACAGTGGCGATTCCAATATTCTGTGCCGTATTCACAGTGGCGATACCAATATACTATTGCCGCATTCACAGTGGCGATACCAATATAGTATTGCCGTATTCACAGTGGCGACACCAATATACTATTGCTGCATTCACAGTGGCGATACTTATATAGTATTGGCGCATTCACAGTGGCGATACCAATATACTGTTGCTGCATTCACAGTGGCGATATCAATATACCATTGCCACATTCACAGTGGCGATACTAATATACTATTGCCGCATTCACATTGGCGATACTAATATACTATTACCGCATTCACAGTGACAATCCCAATATACTATTGCTGCATTCAATGTGGCGATATCAATATATCATTGCCACATTCACAGTGGCGATACTAATATACCATTGTCACATTTACAGTGGCGATACCAATATACTGTTGCTACATTCACAGTGGCGTTACCAAAATAATGTTTCCACATTTCCAGTGGCGATACCAATATAGTGTTGCAGCATTCACAGTGGCGTTACCAAAATACTGTTTCCACATTTACAGTGGCGCATTCGCAGTGGCTATACCAATATACTATTGCCACATTCACAGTTTCAATATCGATATACTATTGCCGCATTCACAGTGGCGATACCAATATACAATTGCCACATTCACAGTGGTGATACAAATATACTATTGCTGCATTCGTAGTGGCGATACTAATATATTGTTGCCGCATCCACAGTGTCGATACCAATATAATGTTTTCGCATTCACAGTGGTGATACCAATATACTGTTGTCGCATTCACAGTGGCGATACCAATATAGTATTTTCACTTACCAAGAGGCTATAACAATATACTTTTGTCGCATTTACATTGGCGATACCAATATACTTTTGCATTATACCAATATACCAATATACTTTTGCATTATTCACAGTGGCGATACCAAAATACTGTTTCCACATTCACAGTTGGGATACCAATATACTGTTGCCGCATTCACAGTGGCGATACCAATATACCATTGCTGCATTCACAGTGGCGATATCAATATTCCATTGCGCCATTCACAATGGCGATACTAATATACTATTGGCGCATTCACAGTGGCGATACTAATATACTGTTGCCCCATTCACAGGGGCGATATCAATATACCATTGCCACACTCACAGTGGCGATACTAACATAGTATTGGCGCATTCGCAGTGGCTATACCAATACACTATTGCCACATTCACAGTTTCAATATCGATATACTATTGCCGCATTCACAGTGGCTATACCAATATACAATTGCCACATTTACAGTGGCGATACAAATATACTATTGCTGCATTCGCAGTGGCGATACTAATATATTGTTGCCGCATCCACAGTGTCGATACCAATATAATGTTTTCGCATTCACAGTGGTGATACCAATATAGTATTTTCACTTACCAAGAGGCTATAACAATATACTATTGCCGCATTCACTGTGGCGTTACCAATATACTGTTGTCGCATTCACAGTGGCGATACCGATATATTGTTTTCTCATTCACAGTGGCGATACCAATATATTGTTGTCGCATTCACAAAGGCAGTACCAATACACTGTTGCCTCATTCACAGTGGGGATACCAACATACTGTTGTCGCATTCAATGGCGATACCAATATACTGTTGTCGCATTCGCAGTGGTGATACCAATATATTGTTGTCGCATTCACAGTGGCGATACCAATATACTGTTACCGCATTCACAGTTGCGATATCAATATACTGTTGCCGCATTCACAGTGGCGATACCAATATACCATTGCCGCATACACAGTGGCGATATCAATATTACATTGCGCCATTCACAATGGCGATACTAATATACTATTGGCGCATTCACAGTGGCGATACTAATATACTGTTGCCCCATTCACAGGGGCGATATCAATATACCATTGCCACACTCACAGTGGCGATACTAACTTAGTATTGGCGCATTCGCAGTGGCTATACCAATATACTATTGCCGCATTCACAGTGGCGATAACAATATACAATTGCCACATTCACATTGGCAATACCAATATACTTTTGCATTATTCACAGTGGCGATACCAAAATACTGTTTCCACTTTCACAGTTGGGATACCAATATACTGTTGCCGCATTCACAGTGGCGATACCAATATACCATTGCCGCATTCACAGTGGCGATATCAATATTACATTGCGCCATTCACAATGGCGATACTAATATACTATTGGCGCATTCACAGTGGCGATACTAATATACTGTTGCCCCATTCACAGGGGCGATATCAATATACCATTGCCACACTCACAGTGGCGATACTAACTTATTATTGGCGCATTCGCAGTGGCTATACCAATATACTATTGCCGCATTCACAGTGGCGATAACAATATACAATTGCCACATTCACAGTGGCGATACCAATATATTCTTGCAACATTCACTGTCGCGATACCAATATACTACTTCCGCATTGACAGTGTCGATATCAATATACCATTGCCACATTCACAATGGCGATACCAATATACTTTTGGCGCATTCACAGTGGCGATACCAATATACTATTGCCCAATTCTAAGTGGCGATATTAATATACCATTGCCACATTCACAGTGGTGATACCAATATAATATTGCCGCATTCACAGTGCCGATATCGATATACCATTGCCACATTCACAGTGGCGATACCAACATACTGTTGCCGCATTCACAGTGTCGATAGCGATATACCATTGGCACATTCACAGTGGCGATACCAATATACTATTGCCGCATTCACAGTGGCGATACCAATATACTGTTGCCACATACACAGTGGCGTTACCAAAATACTGATTCCACATTTACAGTGGCGATACCAATGTACAAATGCGGCATTCGCAGTGGCGATACTAACATACTGTTGCAACATTCACAGTGGCGATACCAATATACTATTGCCACATTCACAGTGTCGATACCAATATACTGTTGGCACATTCACAGTGGCGATATCAATATACTATTGCCGCATTCACAGTGGCGACACCAATATGCAGTTGCCACATTCACAGTGGCGATACCAATAAACTAATGCCACATTCACAGTGGCGATACCAACATACTGTTGCCACATTCACAGTGGCGATACCAACATACTGTTGCCACATTCACAGAGGCGATACCTATATACTATTGCCACATTCACAGTGTCGATACCAATATACTGTTGGCACATTCACAGTGGCGATACCAATATACTGTTGCCACATTTACAACGGCGATACCAATATACTAATGCCACATTCACAGTGTCGATACCAATATACTGTTGTCGCATTCACAGTGGTGATATAAATATACTGTTGTCGCATTCACAGTGGGGATACCAACATACAGTTGTCGCATTCAATGGCGTTACAATATACTATTGCCGCATTCACTGTGGCGTTACCAATATACTGTTGTCGCATTCACAGTGGCGATACCGATATATTGTTTTCTCATTCACAGTGGCGATACCAATATATTGTTGTCGCATTCACAAAGGCAGTACCAATACACTGTTGCCTCATTCACAGTGGGGATACCAACATACTGTTGTCGCATTCAATGGCGATACCAATATACTGTTGTCGCATTCGCAGTGGTGATACCAATATATTGTTGTCGCATTCACAGTGGCGATACCAATATACTGTTACCGCATTCACAGTTGCGATATCAATATACTATTACCGCATTCACAGTGACGATCCCAATATACTATTGCTGCATTCCATGTGGCGATATCCATATACCATTGCCACATTCACAGTGGCGATACTAATAATATATTGACGCATTCACAGTGGCGATACCAATATACTATTGCCGCATTGACAGTGTCGATATCAGTATAATATTGCCGCATTTACAGTGGCGATATCAATATACCATTGTCACATTTACAGTGGCGATACCAAAATAATGTTTCCACATTTACAGTGGCGATACCAATTTACTATTGCTGCATTCACAGAGGCAATACCAATATACTGTCGTCGCATTCACAGTGGCGATGCCAATATACTGTACCCGCATTCACAGTGTCGATACCAATATAGTGTTATCGCATTCACAGTGGTGATACCAATATACTGTTGTCTCATTCACAGTGGCGATTCCAATATTCTGTGCCGTATTCACAGTGGCGATACCAATATACTATTGCCGCATTCACAGTGGCGATACCAATATACTGTTGCCACATTCACAGTCTCGATACCAATATACTGTTGTCGCATTCACAGTGGTGATACCAATTTACTGTTGTCGCATTCACAGTGGCGATACATATATACTATTGCCGCATTCACAGTGGCGATACCAATATACTATTGCCGCATTCACAGTGGCCATACCAATATATTGTTGCCACATTCCCAGTGGCGTTACCAATATACTAATGCCGCATTCGCAGTGGCGATACCAATATACTGTTGCCACATTCACAGTCTCGATACCAATATACTGTTGTCGCATTCACAGTGGTGATACCAATTTACTGTTGTCGCATTCACAGTGGCGATACATATATACTATTGCCGCATTCACAGTGGCGATACCAATATACTATTGCCGGATTCACAGTGGCGATACCAATATATTGTTTTCGCATTCACAGTGGCGATACCAATATAATGTTGCCACATTCACAGTGGCGATACCAATATACTTTGCCGTATTCACAGTGGCGATACCAATATACTATTGCTGTATTCACAGAGGCACTACAAATATATTGTTGTCGCATTCACAGTGGCGATATAAAAATACTGTTGTCTCATTCACAGTAGTGATACCAATATACTGTTGCCGCAATCACAGTGGCGTTACCAAAATAATGTTTCCACATTTACAGTGGCGATACCAATATACTATTGTCGCATTCACAATAGCGATACCAATATACTGTTGTCGCATTCACATTGGTGATACCAATATACTGTTGTCGCATTCACATTGGTGATACCAATATACTGTTTTCGCATTCACAGTGGCAATGCCAATATACTGTACTCGCATTCACAGTGTCGATACCAATATAGTGTTATTGCATTCACAGTGGTGATACCAATATACTGTTGTCTCATTCACAGTGGCGATTCCAATATTCTGTGCCGTATTCACAGTGGCGATACCAATATACTATTGCCGCATTCACAGTGGCGATACCAATATAGTATTGCCGTATTCACAGTGGCGATACCAATATACTATTGCTGTATTCACAGAGGCACTACAAATATATTGTTGTCGCATTCACAGTGGCGATATAAAAATACTGTTGTCTCATTCACAGTAGTGATACCAATATACTGTTGCCGCAATCACAGTGGTGTTACCAAAAGAATGTTTCCACATTTACAGTGGCGATACCAATATACTATTGTCGCATTCACAATAGCGATACCAATATACTGTTGTCGCATTCACATTGGTGATACCAATATACTGTTTTCGCATTCACAGTGGCAATGCCAATATACTGTACCCGCATTCACAGTGGTGATACCAATATACTGTTGTCACATTCACAGTGGCGATTCCAATATTCTGTGCCGTATTCACAGTGGCGATACCAATATACTATTGCCGCATTCACAGTGGCGATACCAATATAGTATTGCCGCATTCACAGTGCCGATACAATATACCATTGCCGCATTCACAGTGGCGACACCAATATACTACTGCCACATTCACAGTGGCGATACCAATATACTACTGCCGCATTCACAGTGCCCATACCAATATACCATTGCCGCATTCACAGTGGCGATACTAATATACTGTTGTCACATTCACAGTGGCGATACCAATATACTGTTGTCGCATTCACAGTGGCGATATTAATATACTGTTGCCGCAATCACAGTGGCAAAACCAATATACTACTGCCGTATTCACAGTGGCAATACCAATATACTACTGCCGCATTCACAGTGGCGATAGCAATATACTACTGCCGCATTCACAGTGGCGATACCAATATACTACTGCCGCATTCACAGTGGCGATACCAATATACTACTGCCGCATTCACAGTGCCGATACCAATATACCATTGCCGCATTCACAGTGCCGATACCAATATACCATTGCCGCATTCACAGTGGCGTTACCAATATACTACTGCCGCATTCACAGTGGCGATACCAATATACTACTGCCGCAATCACAGTGGCGATACCAATATACTACTGCCGCATTCACAGTGGCGATACCAATATGTCATTGCCGCATTCACAATGGCGATACCAATATACTACTGCCGCATTCACAGTGGCGATACCAATATACTACTGCCGCATTCACAGTGGCGATACCAATATACAATTGCCGCCTTCACAGTGGCGATACCAATATACTGTTGCTGCAATCACAGTGGCGATACCAATATACTACTGCCGCATTCACAGTGGCGATATCAATATACTACTGCCGCATTCACAGTGCCGATACCAATATACTACTGCCGCATTCACAGTGGCGATACCAATATACTACTGCCGCATTCACAGTGCCTATACCAATATACCATTGCCGCATTCACAGTGGCGATACCAATATACTACTGCCGCATTCACATTGGCGATACCAATATACTACTGCCGCATTCACAGTGGCGATACCAATATACCATTGCCGCAATCACAGTGGCGATACCAATATACCACTGCCGCATTCACACATTCACGGTGGCGATATCAATATACTACTGCCGCATTCACAGCGGCGATAACAATATACTACTGCCGCATTCACAGTGGCGATACCAATATACTACTACCGCATTCACAGTGGCAATACCAATATACCATTGCCGCATTCACAGTGGCGATACCAATATACTACTGCCGCATTCACAGTGGCGATACCAATATACTACTGCCGCCTTCCCAGTGGGGATACCAATATACTACTGCCGCATTCACAGTGCTTATACCAATATACCATTGACGCATTCACAGTGGCGATACCAATATACTACTGCCGCATTCACAGTGGCGATACCAATATACTACTGCCGCATTCACAATGATGATACCAATATACTACTGCCGCATTCACAGTTCCGATACCAATATATCATTGCCGCATTCACAGTGGCGATACCAGTATACTACTGCCGCATTCACAGTGGCGATACCAATATACTACTGCCGCATTCACAGTGGCGATACCAATATACTACTTTCGCATTCACAGTGCCGATACCAATTTGTCATTGCCGCATTCACAGTGGCGATACCAATATACTACTGCCGCATTCACAGTGGCGATACAATACACTACTGCCGCATTCACAGTGCCGATACCAATATACCATTGCCGCATTCACAGTGGCGATACCAATATACTGTTGCCGCAATCACAGTGGTGATACCAATATACTACTGCCGCATTCACAGTGGCGATACCAATATACTACTGCCGCATTAACAGTGCCGATACCAATATTCTACTTCCGCATTCACAGTGGCGATACCAATATACTACTGCCGCATTCACAGTGGCGATACCAATATACTACTGCCGCATTCACAGTGCCGATACCAATATGCCATTGCCCCAATCACAGTGGCGATACCAATATACCATTGCCGCATTCACAGTGGCGATACCAATATACTACTGCCGCATTCACAGTGCCGATACCAATATACCATTGCCGCAATCACAATGGCGATACCAATATACCATTGGCGCATTCATAGTGGCGATACCAATATACTACTGCCGCATTCACAGTGGCGATACCAATATACTGTTGTCACATTCACAGATGCGATTCCAATATACTGTTGTCGCATTCACAGTGCCGATACCAATATACTATTGCCGCATTCACAGTGGCGATACTAATATACTGTTGTCACATTCACAGTGCCGATACCAATATACTATTGCTGCAATCACAGTGGCGATACCAATCTACCATTGCCGCATTCACAGTGGCGATACCAATATACTACTGCCGCATTCACAGTGGCGATACCAATATACTACTGCCGCATTCACAGTGCCGATACCAATATACCATTGCCGCATTCACAGTGGCGATACTAATATACTGTTGTCACATTCACAGTGGCGATACCAATATACTGTTGTCGCATTCACAGTGGCGTTACCAATATACTGTTGTCGCATTCACTGTGTCGATACCAATATACCATTGCCGCATTCACAGTGGCGATTCTAATATACAGTTGTCACATTCACAGTGGCGATACCAATATACTGTTGTCGCATTCACAGTGGCGATACCAATATACTGTTGTCGCATTCACAGTGGCGATACCAATATACTACTGCCACATTCACCGTGGCGATACCAATATACTGTTGCCGCAACCACAGTAGCGACGTTTCTCATGTGGTTCGGGTTGCTGTATAGTGCATCGGTGTACAGGGATGCCCCCGTTATTAACACGTGACCCATGCACATTTAATCATCACATTCGTCTCACTGTGTCGTGTTTGATACGTATCCCATGATACAACGCGTGTAACATGATCAAGTATATTACTGTGGCGTTTAGTTTATGTAGGTGTTAGGACTTCGAGTTATAGCACCACTATGCAACTTCGCCAGTTAAAGCTCAGATGTTGGTTATCTGAAGATAAAATCAATTTATTGTCTATAACGCCACTGCGTAAACTTATTATTCTAGGTGTTTCAGTAACGTGATCAATTTTAATAATATTTATGCAGGATTCTGATTTTTAGCAACTGGATGTAACAGAGTCATGTTAAGGAACTTAACTCGAGGTCGCGAGAACAAATTTCAAGTTTCTAACCCGATGTCTCAAAATGATTTTCATGAAATTGGAGTTTAAATGTTGTTGCCCTCAAATTGGGTAAACGTGGGTGTAATGGGCCAACAATTATAAATCGCCAGCGGACGAATTCAATTTAACTTTTTGTTCGACATTTTTTTTCGGGGGGGGGGGGGGTGATACAACATAGCACATGGCAGAAATTTGAAAATAGTGCCGTGTGTTTGGGATGTATACTTTTAGCATATTGTAGGCTAGATCGTCTGTACACACATATGAATAGTTTGATGTACTTGTGCGAGTCGTGTGGATTCATACATTTCGCGAGCACGCGAGAATATGTTTTATAGCGTGGAATGCAATAAACATTTTAATAATATCATTTTTTCTTGTGTTTTATACTTAGGAATGGGATACTTCGTCTGTACTAGAATCGATTACTTCCCAGAGGGGCTGGAATCTGACAGCTCCACAGACTCGGAGGGAAAAATACTACGTAAGTGAAATATTATATCAACGTCAGACATGTTAGGCAATGCAATTACCTTTTACTGAGGTCACATGTTCACTATAGCCCAATTAACGTGAACTAAATTAAACTAAATGAAAATGTTAACATTACACAGTTACACATTCACAGTAACTACGGGAATATATCATTTATATTGTGTACACAGTCCTATATTCACATTAACTATAGGAATATATATATATATTATATAGTGTACACAGTCCTACATTCACATTAACTACAGGAATCTATCATTTATATAGTGTACACAGTCCTACATTCACATTAACTACAGGAATATATCATTTATATAGTGTACACAGTCCTACATTCACATTAACTACAGGAATCTATCATTTATATAATGTATACAGTACTACATTCTCATTAACTACAGGAATCTATCATTTATATAGTGTACACAGTTTTACATTCACATTAACTACAGGAATCTATCATTTATATAGTGTACACAGTCCTACATTCACATTAACTACAGGAATATATCATTTATATAGTGTACACAGTCCTACATTCACATTAACTACAGGAATCTATCATTTATATAATGTATACAGTACTACATTCTCATTAACTACAGGAATCTATCATTTATATAGTGTACACAGTCCTACATTCACATTAACTACAGGAATCTATCATTTATATAATGTATACAGTACTACATTCACATTAACTACAGGAATCTATCATTTATATAATGTATACAGTCCTACATTCACATTAACTACAGGAATCTATCATTTATATAGTGTACACAGTCCTACATTCACATTAACTACAGGAATCCATCATTTATATAGTGTACACAGTCCTACATTCACATTAACTACAGGAATCTATCATTTATATAATGTATACAGTCCTACATTCACATTAACTACAGGAATCTATCATTTATATAGTGTACACAGTCCTACATTCACATTAACTACAGGAATCTATCATTTATATAGTGTATACAGTCCTACATTCACATTAACTACAGGAATCTATCATTTATATAGAGTACACAGTCCTACATTCACATTAACTACATGAATCTATCATTTATATAGTGTACACAGTCCTATATTCACATTAACTACATGAATCTGTCATTTATATTATGTACACAGTCCTACATTCACATTAACTACATGAATCTATCATTTATATAGCGTACACAGTCCTACATTCACATTAATTACAGGAATCTATTATTTATATAGTGTACACAGTCCTACATTCACATTAACTACACGAATTTGTCATTTATATAGTGTACACAGTCCTATATTCACATTAACTACAGGAATCTATCATTTATATAGAGTACACAGTCCTACATTCACATTAACTACAGGAATATGTAATTTATATAGTGTACACAGTCCTACATTCACATTAATTACAGGAATCTATTATTTATATGGTGTACACAGTCCTACATTCACATTAACTACACGAATTTGTCATTTATATAGTGTACACAGTCCTATATTCACATTAACTACAGGAATCTATCATTTATATAGTGTACATAGTCCTACATTCACATTAACTACACGAATTTGTCATTTATACAGTGTACACAGACCTACATTCACATTAACTACACGAATTTGTCATTTATATAGTGTACACAATCCTACATTCACATAAACTACAGGAATATATCATTTATATAGTGTACACAGTCCTACATTCACATTAACTACAGGAATCTATCATTTATATAGTGTACACAGTCCTACATTCACGTTAACTACAGGAATCTATCATTTATATAGTGTATACAGTACTACATTCACATTGACTACAGGAATCTATCATTTATATAGTGTACACAGTCCTACATTCACATTAACTACACGAATTTGTCATTTATATAGTGTACACAGTCATATATTCACATTAACTACAGGAATCTATCATTTATATAGTGTACACAGTCCTAAATTCACATTAACTACAGGAATCTGTCATTTATATAGTGTACACAGTCCTACATTCACATTAATTACAGGAATCTATTATTTATATAGTGTACACAGTCCTACATTCACATTAACTACACGAATTTGTCATTTATATAGTGTACACAGTCCTATATTCACATTAACTACAAGAATCTATCATTTATATAGTGTACACAGTCCTACATTCACATTAACTACACGAATTTGTCATTTATATAGTGTACACAGACCTACATTCACATTAACTACACCAATTTGTCATTTATATAGTGTACACAATCCTACATTTACATTAACTACAGGAATCTGTCATTTATATAGTGTACACAGTCCTACATTCACATTGACTACAGGAATCTATCATTTATATAGTGTATACAGTCCTACATTCACATTAACTACATGAATCTATCATTTATATAGTGTACACAGTCCTACATTCACATTAACTACAGGAATATATCATTTATATAGTGTATACAGTACTACATTCACATTAACTACAGGAATATATCATTTATATAGTGTACACAGTCCTATATTCACATTAACTGCAGGAATCTATCATTTATATAGTGCACATAGTCCTATATTCACATTAACTACAGGAATCTATCATTTATATAGTGTACACAGTCCTATATTCACATTAACTGCAGGAATCTATCATTTATATAGTGCACATAGTCCTATATTCACATTAACTACAGGAATCTATCATTTATATAGTGTACACAGTCCTACATTCACAATAACTACCGGACTATATCATTTATATAGTGTACACAGTCCTATAGTCACATTAACAACCGGAATATATCATTTATATACTGTACCCAGTCCTATATTCACATTTATATAGTATACACAGTCCTACATTCACATTAACTACAGGAATCAATCATTTATATAATGTATACAGTACTACATTCACATTAACTACAGGAATCTATCATTTATATAGTGTACACAGTCCTATATTCACATTAACTACAGGAATCTATCATTTATATAGTGCACATAGTCCTATATTCACATTAACTTCAGGAATCTGTCATTGATATAGTGTATACAGTCTTACATTCACGTTAACTACAGGAATCTATCATTTGTATATTGTACACAGTTCTACATTCACATTAACTACAGGAATCTATCATTTATATAGTGTACACAGTCCTACATTCACATTAACTATAGGAATATATCTTTTATATAGTGTACACAGTCATATATTCACATTAACTACAGGAATCTATCATTTATATAGTGTACACAGTCCTACTTTCACATTAACTACAGGAATATATCATTTATACAGTGTACACAGCCTTATATAGACATTAACAAAAGGAATCTATCATTTATATAGTGTACACAGTCTTATATTGACATTAACTACAGGAATCAATCATTTATATAGTGTACACAGTCCTATATTCACATTAACTACAAGAATCTATCTTTTATATAGTGTACACAGTCCTACATTCACATTAACTACATGAATATATCATTTATATAGTGTATACAGTACTACATTCACATTAACTACAGGAATATATCATTTATATAGTGTACACAGTCCTATATTCACATTAACTACAGGAATCTATCATTTATATAGTGTAGACAGTCCTACATTCACATTAACTACATGAATATATCATGTATATAGTGTACATAGTCCTACATTTACATTAACTACAGGACTATATCATTTATATAGTGTATACAGTACTACATTCACATTAACTACAGGAATATATCATTTATATAGTGTATACAGTCTTACATTCACATTAACTACAGGAATATATCATTTATATAGTGTACATATTCCTATATTCACATTAACTACAGGAATATATCATTTATATAGTGTACACAGGCCTACATTCACATTAACTACAGGGATATATAATTTTTATAGTGTATAAAGTCCTACATTCACATTAACTACATGAATATACCATTCATATAGTGTATACTATCCCACATTCACATTATCTACAGGAGTATATCATTTATATAGTGTATACTGTCCTACATTCACATTAACTACAGGAATATGTCATTTCTATAGTGTATCCTGTCCTACATTTACAATAACTCCAGGAATCTATCATTTATATAGTGTATACTGTCCCACATTCTCATTAACTACAGGAATCTATCATTTATATAGTGTATACTATCCCACATTCACATTATCTACAGGAGTATATCATTTATATAGTGTATACTGTCCTACATTCACATTAACTACAGGAATATATCATTTATATAGTGTATACTGTCCTACATTCACATTAACTACAGGAATATATTATTTATATAGTGTACACAGTCTTACATTCACATTAACTACAGGAATATATCATTCATATAGTGCACACTGTCCTACATTCACATTATCTACAGGAATATATCATTTATATAGTGTATACTGTCTTACATTCACATTAACTACAGGAATATATCATTCATATAGTGCACACTGCTCTATATTCGCATTATCTACAGGAATATATCATTTATATAGTGTAGACAGTCCTACATTCACATTAACTACAGGAATATATCATTTATATAGTGTACACTGTCCTACATTCACATTAACAACAGGAATATATCATTTATATAGTGTACATACTTCTTCTATATTCACATTAACTACAGGAATATATAATTTATATAGTGTACATACTTCTATATTCACATTAACTACAGGAATATATCATTTATATAGTGTAGACAGTCCTACATTCACATTAACTACAGGAATATATCTTGTATATAGTGTACACAGTCTTACATTCACATTAACTACAAGAATCTATCATTTATATAGTGTACACAGCCCTAAATTCACATTAGCTACAGGAATATATCGTTTATATAGTGTACACAGTCCTACATTCACATTAACTACAGGAATATATCTTTTATATAGTGTACACAGTCTTACATTCACATTAACTACAGGAATCTATCATTTATATAGTGTACACAGCCCTAAATTCACATTAACTACAGGAATATATCGTTTATATAGTGTACACAGTCCTACATTCACATTAACTACAGGTATATATCTTTTATATAGTGTACACAGTCCTACATTCACATTAACTACAGGAATCTATTATTTATATAGGTACACAGTGCTAAATTCACATTGACGACACAATTATACCATTTATATGGAACACAGTATCTTCACATGCCGCTTAAATTTGTGACTCTAATCAATGTTTAATTCTGCGAACAAATTGTCGGCAAATCATCTAGAGCAAAGAAACAGTGTTAACAGTTTGTCGCAGAGTGTCCCGTAGGTATTGCATTCCAATTGCCTGGTATTATGAAGTATAACACTAAGTAACAACACATTTGCTTAGAATATAACATTCACAGATTTAAATTGGAATTTGTAAAATACTACGAATCCCTAATGTATCATAAACGTTTTTCTGTGAAGTTGATGTTTTCGTTTTTATTAGAATCAATTACACCCTGACGTGAGCTCTTGTTGAATTTTTTTAATCGCTATTTTAATTGTTTTTGATACTCAACTCCGGTAGTGCACATGTACCACAGTGTCGACCCACTTTATTCATTTCGAAGACGGACAGACATTTCCTGCTAGCAAGTAAATATCATTAATATTCAAGTCATGTTATCGTATGTATTAGGCCACTGTCCTTAAAGGTTCTAGATGGTTAAATCCAAATTAATCCGCTCAAGGATCCAGACATTGTGTCGTCAAATTGTTTTGACTGTCATTCCAGAGGTTGCATCTCTGATTTATAGTCAACGCGTTTCACATACCGTTCAGGTTTTAATGTGGTTCACGGCAATGGACGTAATGAACAAAAGCAAATCATTATCACATCATTTTTATTTTAAAAGTAATACATAATTGTCGAATTAGCATGTGTCGTCGACTTATTGTTTTTTTACCAAGTACTAAATATGTTTTGGAAGAAAAACTGTCTGAAACAATGTGTATCTTTGGAAATATTACTATAGGTTTTATAATTATTTAAAAAATATAATTCATAAGAGTTACAACGAAACATTTATGGTGAATGGACCTATCGCCACTTTCATGGTGGGTGTTTTACACATACTTTTGGCAAATTGCAAACAAACATGTCATGACCATCACATATGAAGGGTTGCCATTGTATGATGTTTGTTTCCCGATATAATTTGATTTTCAATGATATACCCAGTTAATGAATACAGCGATTGGGTCATGGTTTTGTACATTATAATTTGTATATTTTTACATGCAGAAGCAGCATAGTATTTGATTTAATTTTTATGAATATTTTTGTGATTTCACGCCATATCTTGGGAATGAAGAAAGGTCTTGTTCAAATACTAAATGGGCAATGCATTACGTTAGGGAATTCTGTTCTAGTCTACACGAGCACACATAACCCTCAGTTATTGCAGTACAAAGCATTTTTTCTCAATAATAAAGCTCCACTTATGTATAAATAAGTCTCCAGTCTGTCTAAACACTGTCTACTCTTCAGACTACTAATATTCGTCACTATAGATAATAGATGGTCTTATTTCACATGTATTACAAATGTTGACAGGTATTCAAGCAATTATTATCATTTATGATAAAATGAAATATCTCTGCACTTAGTTGAGATGCCTGTACCTTCCACATTCAGTTAACATTGTTCCATTTGTTATTACACCAGAGTGCTGTACACTATTTACGTTTCCCGTGCAATATAATACTATAATGCAAATACATTATATTATACATTGTTATAATTGCCATGAATTTATTCACGACAAATTTACACTTATTTGTTTCCATCTTTTCCCGATAAATGATTCGATGTCGTATTACACATATACCACATAAACGAAACTTGGTTTGTTGTAAAGCTGTGCGCCCATAGCTCTTTTTTGTGTCGCTCTTAAGTCTTTCGGAGGTTATGTTCCGACATTTATGACAAATTTGGTGTACTTAAATCTACTATTTTTATTCGGATTGTATTGACACAGAAGATATATGACTCCCTCCATATGCTGAGATTCACAGACGTGCGACACAAAAGTGTATCGGAAAAATAGTCGATAAACGCACACTATTTTCACATGCCACACTATCAAAACTATCACTAGTCAATATCCGGTAGGAACAGTTTCCATAACTATCAACATATATTTCAGAGATAGTTGTCGCTAAATTCAAATCATGATCAGTGTCATGGTGCAGACAAGATGACCGCATCTCCAAACTAGTTCACCAACACAAAATTATGCACATCCAATAGCCGTAATACGTATTGCAGTCCTATTTTAGTAAAATGAATTTGCTGTCAATCCCAAATCTCAACTTTGAATGCTGACCTCAAACCCCATACAAATGAAATGAAAGTGAAATTTCAGACCAGCTGACAACAAATGACTGTGATTCTGACACACACTGTAACGCCATCGGTGCTGTAGCTCGTTTCGCTAATTACAGATAATCATAAATCTGTATACAGCGAAACAAGGGTCTTACATGTACAACATTCACAACTGTCGGACGAAACTTGACCAGTGTATTAACCTTTCAGTCGTGTACATGAAATATTTGCCGACAATAACGAGATTTTAATTAATTACTTTAGGCAAGCACAACAAACAATACACGAGGAAACGACCACGCAATTCTGTCCCTCGGTGTATATAACATATTCTCTTGTTCTTATTTTTATTATCCTGCGCAGAGGTTGTTCGAGCTTCAAGTGCCTTCCCTATACTTGCTCTCATCGTACAAACTATCGCTACTATAGTGTGCTTTGTCGGCCATTATAGGAAGCACAAAGTACATTTGATACTCATTGCAGGAGTTCTATCCGTCCTAGCAGGTAAGGTTATATTGGGTTGATAAGTATGTTTTAATCGGTTGATTCCAAAGGATGTACTCAAAGTTGTGTCTATATGTTTATGCTAGGATGTCAGTTTGGTCTCAAATGGGGTATGAGTTTTTTTTCTCTTCGGCGGTACACTCCACAGTCAGTTGGTGCACACGTGATAATAAAATAAATGCGATATTTACTATATTACAGCATAAAACTAGATAAGAGACAAGTTGTGAAACGCGTTTTTTAGATTCCTACAAATCAGGACAAAAATGCCAATCTTTCACAGAAATACGATCCGTTGGGGCTAATATTAAGCCAACCGATAACAAAATTCGACCAAATTCGGCATTTTTGCATTTTTGTGACTTTTTAGATTCAAGAGCTTTTGCAATTTATAAATATTCATGAAAATGAAAGGAATGCCTTTGTTGCGCTGAGAGTATTACGTATGTTTACTCCTGTGATAATGTTACTTTTGACTCAGTGTTTCATAAAATATCAAATAGCATAAAACGAAAAAAAAGGTCGTTCCTTGAGAACATTCAAGAGTCATAGATTGGTTATATTATACCCACTATGTTTTAAATTGCATTACTTTACAGGTTTGTGTAGCATCGTGGGATTATTTATTTATATATCCAGTGTCAGTGAGGAATATGCGAGCAAAGCACGGCCACGGAGTGCCATCAGTGATCCTACTTTCTACTACCATTACGGGTGGTCATTTTGGCTTGCTGTTACTTCGTTTACACTAACAGAAGCAGCTGGTGTATTATCTGTCTACCTTTACGTCTCACGCCATAGGCACGTCATTAAAAAACACGTTGACTCGAGAAAGCACGTAGATGCATTTCCCAGATTACGGTCAGATTCAGGGTCGCAGGATATGTACCGTCTCACCCGCAACCAACACGACTATTATAGCGCCCCACATCTGCAGGCATCTGACTACAGTACTGATAGTTCCAGGGATATCGGCATGAGTTTACTCAATTCAACTGAACGACACCCTTCAAGGAAACTGTATATGCCCAGAAGAGAACGTCGGTTGCCACGACAACATTCCTTTGAAACGGTCCGTAAAACGACACCGGTGTGATTCGGAGAAAATATACATAACGTTGAATAGTAGCAAAATAGGGAAAAGAAAAGTGTGACTCGCATGATAATGTTTGTGTCCTGGCCATCTATTTTCAGTATGCTCAGAGGGTTATATTCTGAATACGTATCTATAATGTTATTAATAACGGAATTATCATCAGGAAAAAATAGTGTTTGGCATATTCTTCCAATATAGTAAGAAACCCGTGGTATAATCTATGATGCCAAACGGTAGATGTACCGTGCTGAATTGATGGTGCTAAAGCCAGCAGAACACTAATGACTTAAGGAAATCGTGGTTCGTTTCTTGTTGCCATGGTAATGGTCATGGTATGCTTCCCGTGTGTATGTTTATCGATGAATGTTAGTGAACTTCCATTTTTGCTGCTGATTATTTAGTCTTGCGTAGAAACATGAAAGATGCTATGGTAAAGATGTGTGATGGTAATTTTTGATACATTTTTTTGATGTGTTTTTTTTTCTATATGAAATTAGGTAACACTGGATTCGAAGTCTGCTATTGTTTCCATCTGTGACGCTATGCAGAGCAAACCACCGTGAAACACAGTTTCTTTTTTTATGTTAAATCCATTCTTGCAATACCCATAAAAAAAATTACATTTGCGGAGAAAATTAGATCACAGTCGGCCTTGCGATTAACTTTAAACGGATACGATGTGTCCCTGCAGAATTGGCTTAAATATTTTATTAACTAAAAATGCAATTTCCGAGAATCCGTCATCTGCAGTACACACTGCCCGTAATACATCCCCTAAGGAAATCCAGAGGTATAGCTCAGCTCGGCTTTATTTTATTCTGCGGTTATTTGAAGCAAAGATATAACAGGGTAAAATCAATAAGTTCAACAAAAATGAAGCAACGTAGACTTAACATGTCTTTGCCCTAATCTGTCCTAGGGTTCTGCGAAGGTTCTATTTGACAGCAATAAATACTTTTTAATATAATAGTTACATACTTATTTTTGATCTTAGAAGATTCGGGTGATATACATTCCCACAAGGTCGCGCCCTTTAGTTACCAATCGTTTCCATGACGTCAAAATGATGTAATTGATGTAAGCAATGTTGTTAAATTAGAAAGCTCGGTTTATTTGTGCAGTCGTTCGTCATTTAGCATATAGCAAATATCTGTAATGGTGATTTTATGGACGGACAGATCAAATTACTGGCGACGCTGTGAACGGCGTTCTTGACACTCACTTACGTCATAGATGCACTTCGCCTCTAGAGGGCGCGACATATAGGAACCGTGTATTGCCAAGTGTGTAATTGTGACGTTCGACTCGGTTTTAGGGAAAGTCAGTTTCGAACATCTATTATTGTTGTATGTTCAGACTGACCGTCTTATTAATAAACATGTTTTGATACAGAATGTTAAATTCGTTTTTTTTTTCAACACAAACATCAAAATTACTTCAAATGCCAAGCTACATCTGAGTGGGCAAGATATTGCTATATATTCTGGTTGCACACTGGGATCCCGACAATGAGCACTGAGACTGACAAATGACTTAAATATCTCACTTATGTCATTATTTCGCCACACTACAAACAAAGTCAGATAGTTAAATGAAACAACGTATTCCTACCTTCCGCGCGATTGATAATACATTTATAGTGTGTTATAATTGTCAACTTTCAAGAACAAAGCAAAAAATAGTTTGCCCACAAACGTATCCACCTCACGAGCATCCCCCACGTTATCAAGAAGTCCTGATTCTATCACAATGAAATGGATTAGTTTAATTACCATTTTGTGCCATTAATCAATTCTAATGATATACACCTTAATGATAATACGAGTTGGATATTGTATTCATTAACTTCCATTTCAGTGTCGCCACTTTGTCGCTGTCATCTGTCCGTCCTGTTTGTCTCTCCATTACGAAGGTGTTCAGTACATTGTATTCGAAGATTGTTGTTTGTGTTTATACCATATGTACATTCCACAATCAAAGTCTACCGATTATGGGTATGATTTACAATGCTACAGACGTCACGCAACAGGCCACAATCATACATACAGCATGCAGCACGCTACAATAATTCATACAGCATGCAGTACGCTACAATCATTCATACAGCATGCAGCACGCTACAATCATTCATACAGCATGCAGCGCTCCACAATCATTCATACAGCATGCAGCGCGTCACAATCATTCATACAGCATGCAGAGAGCCACAATCATTCATACAGAATGCAGCGCGCCACAATCATTCATACAGCATGCAGAGAGCCACAATCATTCATGCAGCATGCAGCGCGCCACAATCATTCATACAGCATGCAGAGAGCCACAATCATTCATACAGCATGCATAGAGTCACAATCATTTATACAGCATGCAGCGCGCCACAATCATTCATACAGCATGCAGAGAGCCACAACATTCATACAGCATGCAGAGTCACAATCATTCATACAGCATGCAGAGAGCCACAGCATTCATACAGCATGCATAGAGTCACAATCATTTATACAGCATGCAGCGCGCCACAATCATTCATACAGCATGCAGAGAGCCACAATCATTCATACAGCATGCAGCGCGCCACAATCATTCATACATCATGCAGAGAGCCACAACATTCATACAGCATGCAGCGCGCCACAATCATTCATACATCATGCAGAGAGCCACAACATTCATACAGCATGCAGAGAGTCACAATCATTTATACAGCATGCAGAGAGCCACAACATTCATACAGCATGCAGAGAGCCACAATCATTCATACAGCATGCAGCGCGCCACAATCATTCATATAGCATGCAGAGAGCTACAATCATTCATACAGCATGCAGCGCGCCACAATCATTCATACAGCATGCAGCACGCTACAATAATTCATACAGCATGCAGCGCGCCACAATCATTCATACAGCATGTGGCGCGTCACAATAATTCACACAACATGCAGAGACCCACAATCATTCATACAGCATGCAGCGCTCCACAATCATTCATACAGCATGCAGAGAGCCACAATCATTCATACAGCATGTAGCGCGCCACAATCATTCATACAGCATGCAGAGAGCTACAATCATTCATACAGCATGCAGCGCGCCACAATCATTCATACAGCATGCAGCGCACCACAATCATTCATACAGCATGCAGCATGTCACAATCATTCATAGAGCATGCAGAGAGCCACAATCATTCATACAGCATGCCGCGCCACAATCATTCATACAGCATGCAGCACGCTACAATCATTCATACAGCATGCAGCGCGCCACAATCATTCATACTGCATGCAGCACGCTACAATCATTCATACAGCATGCAGCACGCTACAATCATTCATACAGCATGCAGCGCTCCACAATCATTCATACAGCATGCAGTGCGTCACAATCAGTCATAGAGCATGCAGAGAGCCACAATCATTCATACAGCATGCAGCGCGCCACAATCATTCATACAGCATGCAGAGAGCCACAATCATTCATACAGCATGCAGCACGCTACTATCATTCATACAGCATGCAGAGAGCCACAATCATTCATACAGTATGCAGCGCGCCACAATCATTCATACATCATGCAGAGAGCCACAACATTCATACAGCATGCAGAGAGTCACAATCATTCATACAGCATGCAGAGAGCCACAACATTCATACAGCATGCAGAGAGTCACAATCATTCGTACAGCATGCAGAGAGCCACAATCATTTATACAGCATGCAGCGCGCCACAATCATTCATACAGCATGCACAGAGCTACAATCATTCATACAGCATGCAGCGCGCCACAATCAATCATACAGCATGCAGAGAGCCACAATCATTCATACAGCATGCAGCACACTACAATAATTCATACAGCATGCAGCGCGCCACAATCATTCATACAGCATGCGGCGCGTCACAATAATTCATACAGCATGCAGAGAGCCACAATCATTCATACAGCATGCAGAGCTCCACAATCATTCATACAACATGCAGAGAGCCACAATCATTCATACAGCATGCAGCGCGCCACAATCATTTATACAGCATGCAGCTCGCTACAATCATTCATACAGCATGCAGCGCGCCACAATCATTCATACAGCATGCAGCACGCTACAATCATTCATACAGCATGCAGCACGCTACAATCATTCATACAGCATGCAGCGCTCCACGATCATTCATAAAGCATGCAGCGCGTCACAATCATTCATAGAGCATGCAGAGAGCTACAATCATTCATACAGCATGCAGCACGCTACAATCATTCATACAGCATGCAGAGAGTCACAATCATTCATACAGCATGCAGCACGCTACTATCATTTATACAGCATGCAGAGAGCTACAATCATTCATACAGCATGCAGAGAGCTACAATCATTCATACAGCATGCAGCACGCTACAATCATTCATACAGCATGCAGCACGCTACAATCATTTATACAGCATGCAGCGCTCCACAATCATTCATACAGCATGCAGCGCGTCACAATCATTTATAGAGCATGCGGCGCGCCACAAACATTCATACAGCATGCAGAGAGTCACAATCATTCACATGGCATGCAGAGAGCCACAATCATTCATACAGCATGCAGAGAGCCTCAATCATTCATACAGCATGCAGCACGCTACAATAATTCATACTGCATGCAGCGCACCACAATCATTCATACAGCATGCGGCGCGTCACAATAATTCATACAGCATGCCGCGCGCCACAAACATTCATACAGCATGCAGAGAGTCACAATCATTCATACAGCATGCGGTGCGTCACAATCAATCACACGGCATGCAGAGAGCCACAATCATTCATACAGCATGCAGCGCCCCAGAATCATTCATACAGCATGCAGCACACTACAATCATTCATACAGCATGCAGCACGCTACAATCATTCATACAGCATGCAGCACGCTACAATCATTCATACAGCATGCAGCGCTCCAAAATCATTCATACAGCATGCAGCACGCTACAATCATTCATACAACACGCAGCACGCTACAATCATTCATACAGCATGCAGGACACTACAATCATTCTTACAGCATGCAGCACGCTACAATCATTCATACAGTATGCAGCGCACTGCAATCATTCATACAGCATGCAGCACGCTACAATCATTCATACAACATGCGGCGCTCCACAATCATTCATACAGCCTGCAGAGAGTCACAATCATTCATACGGCATGCGGCATGCTACAATCATTCATACAGCATGCAGCGTGCTTCAATCATTCATACAGCGTGCAGCGCTCCACAATCATTCATACAGCATGCAGCGCTCCACAATCATTCATACAGCATGCAGAGAGCCACAACACGCATACAGCATGCATAGAGTCACAATCATTCATAAAGTATGCAGCGTGCTACAATCATTCATACAGCATGCAGCGCACTACAATCATTCATACAGCATGCAGTGCTCCACAATCATTCATACAGCATGCAGCGCGCCACAATCATTCATACAGCATGCAGCGCGCGACAATCATTCATACAGCATGCAGCGCGCTACAATCATTCATACAGCATGCAGCGCACTACAATCATTCATACAGCATGCAGCAAACTACAATCATTCATACAGCATGTGGTGCGCCACAATCATTCATACAGCATGTAGAGCGCTACAATCATTCATGCAGCATGTGGCGCGTCACAATAATTCATACAGCATGCAGAGAGCCACAATCATTCATACAGCATGCAGCGCTCCACAATAATTCATACAGCATGCAGAGAGCCACAATCATTCATACAGCATGTAGAGCGCCACAATCATTCATACAGCATGCAGAGAGCTACAATCATTCATACAGCATGCAGCGCGCCACAATCATTCATAGAGCATGCAGCGCACCACAATCATTCATACAGCATGCAGCGTGTCACAATCATTCATAGAGCATGCTGAGAGCCACAATCATTCATACAGCATGCAGCGCGCCACAATCATTCATACAGCATGCATCACGCTACAATCATTCATACAGTATGCAGCGCGCCACAATCATTCATACAGCATGCAGCACGCTACAATCATTCATACAGCATGCAGCACGCTACAATCATTCATACAGCATGCAGCGCTCCACAATCATTCATACAGCATGCAGTGCGTCACAATCAGTCATAGAGCATGCAGAGAGCCACCATCATTCATACAGCATGCAGAGAGCCACAATCATTCATACAGCATGCAGCGCTCCACAATAATTCATACAGCATGCAGAGAGCCACAATCATTCATACAGCATGTAGAGCGCCACAATCATTCATACAGCATGCAGAGAGCTACAATCATTCATACAGCATGCAGCGCGCCACAATCATTCATAGAGCATGCAGCGCACCACAATCATTCATACAGCATGCAGCGTGTCACAATCATTCATAGAGCATGCTGAGAGCCACAATCATTCATACAGCATGCAGCGCGCCACAATCATTCATACAGCATGCATCACGCTACAATCATTCATACAGTATGCAGCGCGCCACAATCATTCATACAGCATGCAGCACGCTACAATCATTCATACAGCATGCAGCACGCTACAATCATTCATACAGCATGCAGCGCTCCACAATCATTCATACAGCATGCAGTGCGTCACAATCAGTCATAGAGCATGCAGAGAGCCACCATCATTCATACAGCATGCAGCGCGCCACAATCATTCATACAGCATGCAGAGAGCCACAATCATTCATACAGCATGCAGCACGCTACAATCATTCATACAGCATGCAGAGAGCCACAATCATTCATACAGTATGCAGCGCGCCACAATCATTCATACATCATGCAGAGAGCCACAACATTCATACAGCATGCAGAGAGTCACAATCATTCATACAGCATGCAGAGAGCCACAACATTCATACAGCATGCAGAGAGTCACAATCATTCATACAGCATGCAGAGAGCCACAATCATTTATACAGCACGCAGCGCGCCACAATCATTCATACAGCATGCACAGAGCTACAATCATTCATACAGCATGCAGCGCGCCACAATCATTCATACAGCATGCAGAGAGCCACAATCATTCATACAGCATGCAGCACACTACAATAATTCATACAGCATGCAGCGCGCCACGATCATTCATACAGCATGCGGCGCGTCACAATAATTCATACAGTATGCAGAGAGCCACAATCATTCATACAGCATGCAGTGCTCCTCAATCATTCATACAGCATGCAGAGAGCCACAATCATTCATACAGCATGCAGCGCGCCACAATCATTCATACAGCATGCAGCTCGCTACAATCATTCATACAGCATGCAGCGCGCCACAATCATTCATACAGCATGCAGCACGCTACAATCATTCATACAGAATGCAGCACGCTACAATCATTCATACAGCATGCAGCGCTCCACAATCATTCATACAGCATGCAGCGCGTCACAATCATTCATAGAGCATGCAGAGAGCTACAATCATTCATACAGTATGCAGCACGCTACAATCATTCATACAGCATGCAGAGAGTCACAATCATTCATACAGCATGCAGCACGCTACTATCATTCATACAGCATGCAGAGAGCTACAATCATTCATACAGCATGCAGAGAGCTACAATCATTCATACAGCATGCAGCACGCTACAATCATTCATACAGCATGCAGCACGCTACAATCATTCATGCAGCATGCAGAGCTCCACAATCATTCATACAGCATGCAGCGCGTCACAATCATTCATAGAGCATGCGGCGCGCCACAAACATTCATACAGCATGCAGAGAGTCACAATCATTCACATGGCATGCAGAGAGCCACAATCATTCATACAGCATGCAGAGAGCCTCAATCATTCATACAGCATGCAGCACGCTACAATGATTCATACTGCATGCAGCGCACCACAATCATTCATACAGCATGCAGAGAGTCACAATCATTCATACAGCATGCGGTGCGTCACAATCAATCACACGGCATGCAGAGAGCCACAATCATTCATACAGCATGCAGAGCGCCAGAATCATTCATACAGCATGCAGCACGCTACAATCATTCATACAGCATGCAGCACGCTACAATCATTCATACAGCATGCAGCACGCTACAATCATTCATACAGCATGCAGCGCTCCAAAATCATTCATACAGCATGCAGCACGCTACAATCATTCATACAACATGCAGCACGCTACAATCATTCATACAGCATGCAGCACACTACAATCATTCATACAGCATGCAGCACGCTACAATCATTCATACAGCATGCAGCGCGCTGCAATCATTCATACAGCATGCAGCACGCTACAATCATTCATACAACATGCAGCGCTCCACAATCATTCATACAGCCTGCAGAGAGTCACAATCATTCATACGGCATGCGGCACGCTACAATCATTCATACAGCATGCAGCGCGCTTCAATCATTCATACAGCATGCAGCGCGCCACAATCATTCATACAGCATGCAGCGTGCGACAATCATTCATACAGCATGCAGCGCGCTACAATCATTCATACAGCATGCAGCGCACTACAATCATTCATACAGCATGCAGCAAACTACAATCATTCATACAGCATGCAGTGCGCCACAATCATTCATACAGCATGTAGAGCGCTACAATCATTCATACAACATGCAGCGTGTTACAATCATTCATACAGCATGCAGCGCACTACAATCATTCATACAGCATGCAGCGCATCACAATCACTCATACAGCATGCAGTGCACTACAATCATTCATACAGCATGCAGCGTGCTACAATCATTCATACAGCATGCAGCGCGTCACAATCATTCATACAGCATGCAGTGCTCCAGAATCATTCATACAGCATGCATAGAGTCACAATCATTCATACTGCATGCAGCGCTCCAAAATCATTCATACAGCATGCAGCGCGCTACAATCATTCATTCAGCATGCAGCGCTCCACAATCATTCATACAGCATGCAGCGCGTCACAATCATCCATACAGCATGCATAGAGTCACAATCAATCATACAGCATGCAGCGCGCCACAATCATTCATACAGCATGCAGCGCACACAATCATTCATACAGCATGCAGAGAGCTACAATCATTCATACAGCATGCAGCGCGCCACAATCATTCATACAGCATGCAGCACGCTACAATAATTCATACAGCATGCAGCGCGCCACAATCATTCATACAGCATGTGGCGCGTCACAATAATTCATACAGCATGCAGAGAGCCACAATCATTCATACAGCATGCAGCGCTCCACAATCATTCATACAGCATGCAGAGAGCCACAATCATTCATACAGCATGTAGCGCGCCACAATCATTCATACAGCATGCAGAGAGCTACAATCATTCATACAGCATGCAGCGCGCCACAATCATTCATACAGCATGCAGCGCACCACAATCATTCATGCAGCATGCAGCGCGCTACAATCATTCATACAGCATGCAGCACGCTACAATCATTCATACAGCATGCAGCACGCTACAATCATTCATACAGCATGCAGCACGCTACAATCATTCATACAGCATGCAGCACGCTACAATCATTCATACAGCATGCAGCGCTCCACAATCATTCATACAGCATGCAGTGCGTCACAATCAGTCATAGAGCATGCAGAGAGCCACAATCATTCATACAGCATGCAGCGCGCCACAATCATTCATACAGCATGCAGAGAGCCACAATCATTCATACAGCATGCAGCACGCTACAATCATTCATACAGCATGCAGAGAGCCACAATCATTCATACAGTATGCAGCGCGCCACAATCATTCATACATCATGCAGAGAGCCACAACATTCATACTGCATGCAGAGAGTCACAATCATTCATACAGCATGCAGAGAGCCACAACATTCATACAGCATGCAGAGAGTCACAATCATTCATACAGCATGCAGAGAGCCACAATCATTTATACAGCATGCAGCACGCCACAATCATTCATACAGCATGTACAGAGCTACAATCATTCATACAGCATGCAGCGCGCCACAATCATTCATACAGCATGCAGAGAGCCACAATCATTCATACCGCATGCAGCACACTACAATAATTCATACAGCATGCAGCGCGCCACAATCATTCATACAGCATGCGGCGCGTCACAATAATTTATACAGCATGCAGAGAGCCACAATCATTCATACAGCATGCAGCGCTCCACAATCATTTAAACAGCATGCAGAGAGCCACAATCATTCATACAGCATGCAGTGCGCCACAATCATTCATACAGCAAGCAGCTCGCTACAATCATTCATACAGCATGCAGCGCGCCACAATCATTCATACAGCATGCAGCACGCTACAATCATTCATACAGCATGCAGTGCTCCACAATCATTCATACAGCATGCAGCGCGCCACAATCAATTATAGAGCATGCAGCACGCGACAATCATTCATACAGCATGCAGCGCGCTACAATCATTCATACAGCATGCAGCGCACTACAATCATTCATACAGCGTGCAGCGCTCCACAATAATTCATACAGCATGCAGCGCGTCACAATCATTCATACAGCATGCAGTGCACTACAATCATTCATACAGCATGCAGCGCGCTACAATCATTCATACAGCATGCAGCGCACTACAATCATTCATACAGCATGTAGCGCGCCACAATCATTCATACAGCATGTAGAGCGGTACAATCATTCATACAGCATGCAGCACGCTACAATCATTCATACAGCATGCAGCACGCTACAATCATTCATAAAGCATGCAGCGCTCCACAATCATTCATACAGCATGCAGCGCGTCACAATCATTCATAGAGCATGCAGAGAGCTACAATCATTCATACAGCATGCAGCACGCTACAATCATTCATACAGCATGCAGAGAGTCACAATCATTCATACAGCAAGCAGTGCTCCACAATCATTCATACAGCATGCATAGAGTCACAATCATTCATACAGCATGCAGCGCTTCACAATCATTCATACAGCATGCAGCGGGCTACAATCATTCATACAGCATGCAGTGCTCCACAATCATTCATACAGCATGCAGCACGCTACTATGATTCATACAGCATGCAGAGAGCTACAATCATTCATACAGCATGCAGAGAGTTACAATCATTCATACAGCATGCAGCACGCTACAATCATTCATACAGCATGCAGCACGCTACAATCATTCATACAGCATGCAGCGCTCCACAATCATTCATTCAGCATGCAGCGCGTCACAATCATTCATAGAGCATGCGGCGCGCCACAAACATTCATACAGCATGCAGAGAGTCACAATCATTCACATGGCATGCAGAGAGCCACAATCATTCATACAGCATGCAGAGAGCCTCAATCATTCATACAGCATGCAGCACACTACAATAATTCATACTGCATGCAGCGCACCACAATCATTCATACAGCATGCGGCGCGTCACAATAATTCATACAGCATGCGGCGTGCCACAAACATTCATACAGCATGCAGAGAGTCACAATCATTCATACAGCATGCGGTGCATCACAATCAATCACACGGCATGCAGCACGCTACAATCATTCATACAGCATGCAGCACGCTACAATCATTCATACAGCATGCAGCGCTCCAAAATCATTCATACAGCATGCAGCTCGGTACAATCATTCATACAACATGCAGCACGCAACAATCATTCATACAGCATGCAGCACACTACAATCATTCATACAGCATGCAGCACGCTACAAGCATTCATACAGCATGCAGCGCGGTGCAATCATTCATACAGCATACGGCACGCTACAATCATTCAAACAACATGCGACGCTCCACAATCATTCATCCAGCCTGCAGAGAGTCACAATCATTCATACGGCATGCAGCACGCTACAATCATTCATACAGCATGCAGCGCGCTTCAATCATTCATACAGCGTGCAGCGCTCCACAATAATTCATACAGCATGCAGCGCTCCACAATCATTCATACAGCATGCAGAGAGCCACATCATGCATACAGCATGCATAGAGTCACAATCATTCATAAAGTATGCAGCACGCTACAATCATTCATACAGCATGCAGCGCGCTACAATCATTCATACAGCATGCAGTGCTCCACAATCATTCATACAGCATGCAGCGCGCCACAATCATTCATAGAGCATGCAGCACGCGACAATCATTCATACAGCATGCAGCGCGCTACAATCATTCATACAGCATGCAGCGCACTACAATCATTCATACAGCATGCAGCAAACTACAATCATTCATACAGCATGCGGCGCGCCACAATCATTCATACAGCATGTAGAGCGCTACAATCATTCATACAACATGCAGCGCGTTGCAATCATTCATACAGCATGCAGCAAACTACAATCATTCATACAGCATGCAGCGCACTACAATCATTCATACAGCATGCAGCGCGCTACAATCATTCATACAGCATGCAGCGCGCTACAATCATTCATACAGCATGCAGCGCGTCACAATCATTCATACAGCATGCAGTGCACTACAATCATTCATACAGCATGCAGTGCGCTACAATCATTCATACAGCATGCAGCGCACTACAATCATTCATACAGCATGCAGCGCACTACAATAATTCATACAGCATGCAGCGCGCCACAATCATTCATACAGCATGCGGCGCGTCACAATAATTCATACAGCATGCAGAGAGCCACAATCATTCATACAGCATGCAGCGCTCCACAATCATTTAAACAGCATGCAGAGAGCCACAATCATTCATACAGCATGCAGTGCGCCACAATCATTCATACAGCAAGCAGCTCGCTACAATCATTCATACAGCATGCAGCGCGCCACAATCATTCATACAGCATGCAGCACGCTACAATCATTCATACAGCATGCAGCATGCTACAATCATTCATAAAGCATGCAGCGCTCCACAATCATTCATACAGCATGCAGCGCGTCACAATCATTCATAGAGCATGCAGAGAGCTACAATCATTCATAGAGCATGCAGCACGCTACAATCATTCATACAGCATGCAGAGAGTCACAATCATTCATACAGCAAGCAGTGCTCCACAATCATTCATACAGCATGCATAGAGTCACAATCATTCATACAGCATGCAGCGCTCCACAATCATTCATACAGCATGCAACGGGCTACAATCATTCATACAGCATGCAGTGCTCCACAATCATTCATACAGCATGCAGCACGCTACTATCATTCATACAGCATGCAGCGCGCTGCAATCATTCATACAGCATGCGGCACGCTACAATCATTCAAACAACATGCGGCGCTCCACAATCATTCATCCAGCCTGCAGAGAGTCACAATCATTCATACGGCATGCAGCACGCTACAATCATTTATACAGCATGCAGCGCGCTACAATCATTCATACAGCATGCAGTGCTCCACAATCATTCATACAGCATGCAGCGCGCCACAATCATTCATAGAGCATGCAGCACGCGACAATCATTCATACAGCATGCAGCGCGCTACAATCATTCATACAGCATGCAGCGCACTACAATCATTCATACAGCGTGCAGCGCTCCACAATAATTCATACAGCATGCAGCGCGTCACAATCATTCATACAGCATGCGGCGCGTCACAATAATTCATACAGCATGCAGAGAGCCACAATCATTCATACAGCATGCAGCGCTCCACAATCATTTAAACAGCATGCAGAGAGCCACAATCATTCATACAGCATGCAGTGCGCCACAATCATTCATACAGCAAGCAGCTCGCTACAATCATTCATACAGCATGCAGCGCGCCACAATCATTCATACAGCATGCAGCACGCTACAATCATTCATACAGCATGCAGCACGCTACAATCCTTCATAAAGCATGCAGCGCTCCACAATCATTCATACAGCATGCAGCGCGTCACAATCATTCATAGAGCATGCAGAGAGCTACAATCATTCATACAGCATGCAGCACGCTACAATCATTCATACAGCATGCAGAGAGTCACAATCATTCATACAGCAAGCAGTGCTCCACAATCATTCATACAGCATGCATAGAGTCACAATCATTCATACAGCATGCAGCGCTCCACAATCATTCATACAGCATGCAGCGGGCTACAATCATTCATACAGCATGCAGTGCTCCACAATCATTCATACAGCATGCAGTACGCTACTATCATTCATACAGCATGCAGCGCGCTGCAATCATTCATACAGCATGCGGCACGCTACAATCATTCAAACAACATGCGGCGCTCCACAATCATTCATCCAGCCTGCAGAGAGTCACAATCATTCATACGGCATGCAGCACGCTACAATCATTCATACAGCATGCAGCGCGCTACAATCATTCATACAGCATGCAGTGCTCCACAATCATTCATACAGCATGCAGCGCGCCACAATCATTCATAGAGCATGCAGCACGCGACAATCATTCATACAGCATGCAGCGCGCTACAATCATTCATACAGCATGCAGCGCACTACAATCATTCATACAGCGTGCAGCGCTCCACAATAATTCATACAGCATGCAGCGCGTCACAATCATTCATACAGCATGCAGTGCACTACAATCATTCATACAGCATGCAGCGCGCTACAATCATTCATACAGCATGCAGCGCACTAAAATCATTCATACAGCATGTAGCGCGCCACAATCATTCATACAGCATGTAGAGCGGTACAATCATTCATACAGCATGCAGCACGCTACAATCATTCATACAGCATGCAGCACGCTACAATCATTCATAAAGCATGCAGCGCTCCACAATCATTCATACAGCATGCAGCGCGTCACAATCATTCATAGAGCATGCAGAGAGCTACAATCATTCATACAGCATGCAGCACGCTACAATCATTCATACAGCATGCAGAGAGTCACAATCATTCATACAGCAAGCAGTGCTCCACAATCATTCATACAGCATGCATAGAGTCACAATCATTCATACAGCATGCAGCGCTCCACAATCATTCATACAGCATGCAGCGGGCTACAATCATTCATACAGCATGCAGTGCTCCACAATCATTCATACAGCATGCAGCACGCTACTATGATTCATACAGCATGCAGAGAGCTACAATCATTCATACAGCATGCAGAGAGCTACAATCATTCATACAGCATGCAGCACGCTACAATCATTCATACAGCATGCAGCACGCTACAATCATTCATACAGCATGCAGCGCTCCACAATCATTCATTCAGCATGCAGCGCGTCACAATCATTCATAGAGCATGCGGCACGCCACAAACATTCATACAGCATGCAGAGAGTCACAATCATTCACATGGCATGCAGAGAGCCACAATCATTCATACAGCATGCAGAGAGCCTCAATCATTCATACAGCATGCAGCACACTACAATAATTCATACTGCATGCAGCGCACCACAATCATTCATACAGCATGCGGCGAGTCACAATAATTCATACAGCATGCGGCGTGCCACAAACATTCATACAGCATGCAGAGAGTCACAATCATTCATACAGCATGCGGTGCATCACAATCAATCACACGGCATGCAGCACGCTACAATCATTCATACAGCATGCAGCACGCTACAATCATTCATACAGCATGCAGCGCTCCAAAATCATTCATACAGCATGCAGCTCGGTACAATCATTCATACAACATGCAGCACGCAACAATCATTCATACAGCATGCAGCACACTACAATCATTCATACAGCATGCAGCACGCTACAAGCATTCATACAGCATGCAGCGCGGTGCAATCATTCATACAGCATACGGCACGCTACAATCATTCAAACAACATGCGACGCTCCACAATCATTCATCCAGCCTGCAGAGAGTCACAATCATTCATACGGCATGCAGCACGCTACAATCATTCATACAGCATGCAGCGCGCTTCAATCATTCATACAGCGTGCAGCGCTCCACAATAATTCATACAGCATGCAGCGCTCCACAATCATTCATACAGCATGCAGAGAGCCACATCATGCATACAGCATGCATAGAGTCACAATCATTCATAAAGTATGCAGCACGCTACAATCATTCATACAGCATGCAGCGCGCTACAATCATTCATACAGCATGCAGTGCTCCACAATCATTCATACAGCATGCAGCGCGCCACAATCATTCATAGAGCATGCAGCACGCGACAATCATTCATACAGCATGCAGCGCGCTACAATCATTCATACAACATGCAGCGCGTTGCAATCATTCATACAGCATGCAGCAAACTACAATCATTCATACAGCATGCAGCGCACTACAATCATTCATACAGCATGCAGCGCGCTACAATCATTCATACAGCATGCAGCGTGCTACAATCAATCATACAGCATGCAGCGCGTCACAATCATTCATACAGCATGCAGTGCACTACAATCATTCATACAGCATGCAGTGCGCTACAATCATTCATACAGCATGCAGCGCACTACAATCATTCATACAGCATGTAGCGCGCCACAATCATTCATACAGCATGTAGAGCGGTACAATCATTCATACAACATGCAGAGAGCCACAACATTCATACAGCATGCAGAGAGTCACAATCATTCATACAGCATGCAGCGCTTCACAATCATTCATACAGCATGCAGCGGGCTACAATCATTCATACAGCATGCAGTGCTCCACAATCATTCATACAGCATGCAGCACGCTACTATGATTCATACAGCATGCAGAGAGCTACAATCATTCATACAGCATGCAGAGAGTTACAATCATTCATACAGCATGCAGCACGCTACAATCATTCATACAGCATGCAGCACGCTACAATCATTCATACAGCATGCAGTGCTCCACAATCATTCATTCAGCATGCAGCGCGTCACAATCATTCATAGAGCATGCGGCGCGCCACAAACATTCATACAGCATGCAGAGAGTCACAATCATTCACATGGCATGCAGAGAGCCACAATCATTCATACAGCATGCAGAGAGCCTCAATCATTCATACAGCATGCAGCACACTACAATAATTCATACTGCATGCAGCGCACCACAATCATTCATACAGCATGCGGCGCGTCACAATAATTCATACAGCATGCGGCGTGCCACAAACATTCATACAGCATGCAGAGAGTCACAATCATTCATACAGCATGCGGTGCATCACAATCAATCACACGGCATGCAGCACGCTACAATCATTCATACAGCATGCAGCACGCTACAATCATTCATACAGCATGCAGCGCTCCAAAATCATTCATACAGCATGCAGCTCGGTACAATCATTCATACAACATGCAGCACGCAACAATCATTCATACAGCATGCAGCACACTACAATCATTCATACAGCATGCAGCACGCTACAAGCATTCATACAGCATGCAGCGCGGTGCAATCATTCATACAGCATACGGCACGCTACAATCATTCAAACAACATGCGACGCTCCACAATCATTCATCCAGCCTGCAGAGAGTCACAATCATTCATACGGCATGCAGCACGCTACAATCATTCATACAGCATGCAGCGCGCTTCAATCATTCATACAGCGTGCAGCGCTCCACAATAATTCATACAGCATGCAGCGCTCCACAATCATTCATACAGCATGCAGAGAGCCACATCATGCATACAGCATGCATAGAGTCACAATCATTCATAAAGTATGCAGCACGCTACAATCATTCATACAGCATGCAGCGCGCTACAATCATTCATACAGCATGCAGTGCTCCACAATCATTCATACAGCATGCAGCGCGCCACAATCATTCATAGAGCATGCAGCACGCGACAATCATTCATACAGCATGCAGCGCGCTACAATCATTCATACAGCATGCAGCGCACTACAATCATTCATACAGCATGCAGCAAACTACAATCATTCATACAGCATGCGGCGCGCCACAATCATTCATACAGCATGTAGAGCGCTACAATCATTCATACAACATGCAGCGCGTTGCAATCATTCATACAGCATGCAGCAAACTACAATCATTCATACAGCATGCAGCGCACTACAATCATTCATACAGCATGCAGCGCGCTACAATCATTCATACAGCATGCAGCGCGCTACAATCATTCATACAGCATGCAGCGCGTCACAATCATTCATACAGCATGCAGTGCACTACAATCATTCATACAGCATGCAGTGCGCTACAATCATTCATACAGCATGCAGCGCACTACAATCATTCATACAGCATGCAGCGCACTACAATCATTCATACAGCATGCAGCGCGCCACAATCATTCATACAGCATGCGGCGCGTCACAATAATTCATACAGCATGCAGAGAGCCACAATCATTCATACAGCATGCAGCGCTCCACAATCATTTAAACAGCATGCAGAGAGCCACAATCATTCATACAGCATGCAGTGCGCCACAATCATTCATACAGCAAGCAGCTCGCTACAATCATTCATACAGCATGCAGCGCGCCACAATCATTCATACAGCATGCAGCACGCTACAATCATTCATACAGCATGCAGCACGCTACAATCATTCATAAAGCATGCAGCGCTCCACAATCATTCATACAGCATGCAGCGCGTCACAATCATTCATAGAGCATGCAGAGAGCTACAATCATTCATAGAGCATGCAGCACGCTACAATCATTCATACAGCATGCAGAGAGTCACAATCATTCATACAGCAAGCAGTGCTCCACAATCATTCATACAGCATGCATAGAGTCACAATCATTCATACAACATGCAGCGCTCCACAATCATTCATACAGCATGCAGCGGGCTACAATCATTCATACAGCATGCAGTGCTCCACAATCATTCATACAGCATGCAGCACGCTACTATCATTCATACAGCATGCAGCGCGCTGCAATCATTCATACAGCATGCGGCACGCTACAATCATTCAAACAACATGCGGCGCTCCACAATCATTCATCCAGCCTGCAGAGAGTCACAATCATTCATACGGCATGCAGCACGCTACAATCATTTATACAGCATGCAGCGCGCTACAATCATTCATACAGCATGCAGTGCTCCACAATCATTCATACAGCATGCAGCGCGCCACAATCATTCATAGAGCATGCAGCACGCGACAATCATTCATACAGCATGCAGCGCGCTACAATCATTCATACAGCATGCAGCGCACTACAATCATTCATACAGCGTGCAGCGCTCCACAATAATTCATACAGCATGCAGCGCGTCACAATCATTCATACAGCATGCGGCGCGTCACAATAATTCATACAGCATGCAGAGAGCCACAATCATTCATACAGCATGCAGCGCTCCACAATCATTTAAACAGCATGCAGAGAGCCACAATCATTCATACAGCATGCAGTGCGCCACAATCATTCATACAGCAAGCAGCTCGCTACAATCATTCATACAGCATGCAGCGCTCCACAATCATTCATACAGCATGCAGCGGGCTACAATCATTCATACAGCATGCAGTGCTCCACAATCATTCATACAGCATGCAGCACGCTACTATCATTCATACAGCATGCAGCGCGCTGCAATCATTCATACAGCATGCGGCACGCTACAATCATTCAAACAACATGCGGCGCTCCACAATCATTCATCCAGCCTGCAGAGAGTCACAATCATTCATACGGCATGCAGCACGCTACAATCATTCATACAGCATGCAGCGCACTACAATCATTCATACAGCATGCAGCGCGCTACAATCATTCATACAGCATGCAGCGTGCTACAATCAATCATACAGCATGCAGCGCGTCACAATCATTCATACAGCATGCAGTGCACTACAATCATTCATACAGCATGCAGTGCGCTACAATCATTCATACAGCATGCAGCGCACTACAATCATTCATACAGCATGTAGCGCGCCACAATCATTCATACAGCATGTAGAGCGGTACAATCATTCATACAACATGCAGAGAGCCACAACATTCATACAGCATGCAGAGAGTCACAATCATTCATACAGCATGCAGCGCTTCACAATCATTCATACAGCATGCAGCGGGCTACAATCATTCATACAGCATGCAGTGCTCCACAATCATTCATACAGCATGCAGCACGCTACTATGATTCATACAGCATGCAGAGAGCTACAATCATTCATACAGCATGCAGAGAGTTACAATCATTCATACAGCATGCAGCACGCTACAATCATTCATACAGCATGCAGCACGCTACAATCATTCATACAGCATGCAGCGCTCCACAATCATTCATTCAGCATGCAGCGCGTCACAATCATTCATAGAGCATGCGGCGCGCCACAAACATTCATACAGCATGCAGAGAGTCACAATCATTCACATGGCATGCAGAGAGCCACAATCATTCATACAGCATGCAGAGAGCCTCAATCATTCATACAGCATGCAGCACACTACAATAATTCATACTGCATGCAGCGCACCACAATCATTCATACAGCATGCGGCGCGTCACAATAATTCATACAGCATGCGGCGTGCCACAAACATTCATACAGCATGCAGAGAGTCACAATCATTCATACAGCATGCGGTGCATCACAATCAATCACACGGCATGCAGCACGCTACAATCATTCATACAGCATGCAGCACGCTACAATCATTCATACAGCATGCAGCGCTCCAAAATCATTCATACAGCATGCAGCTCGGTACAATCATTCATACAACATGCAGCACGCAACAATCATTCATACAGCATGCAGCACACTACAATCATTCATACAGCATGCAGCACGCTACAAGCATTCATACAGCATGCAGCGCGGTGCAATCATTCATACAGCATACGGCACGCTACAATCATTCAAACAACATGCGACGCTCCACAATCATTCATCCAGCCTGCAGAGAGTCACAATCATTCATACGGCATGCAGCACGCTACAATCATTCATACAGCATGCAGCGCGCTTCAATCATTCATACAGCGTGCAGCGCTCCACAATCATTCATACAGCATGCAGAGAGCCACATCATGCATACAGCATGCTTAGAGTCACAATCATTCATAAAGTATGCAGCACGCTACAATCATTCATACAGCATGCAGCGCTCTACAATCATTCATACAGCATGCAGTGCTCCACAATCATTCATACAGCATGCAGCGCGCCACAATCATTCATAGAGCATGCAGCACGCGACAATCATTCATACAGCATGCAGCGCGCTACAATCATTCATACAGCATGCAGCGCACTACAATCATTCATACAGCATGCAGCAAACTACAATCATTCATACAGCATGCGGCGCGCCACAATCATTCATACAGCATGTAGAGCGCTACAATCATTCATACAACATGCAGCGCGTTGCAATCATTCATACAGCATGCAGCAAACTACAATCATTCATACAGCATGCAGCGCACTACAATCATTCATACAGCATGCAGCGCGCTACAATCATTCATACAGCATGCAGCGCGCTACAATCATTCATACAGCATGCAGCGCGTCACAATCATTCATACAGCATGCAGTGCACTACAATCATTCATACAGCATGCAGTGCGCTACAATCATTCATACAGCATGCAGCGCACTACAATCATTCATACAGCATGCAGCGCACTACAATAATTCATACAGCATGCAGCGCGCCACAATCATTCATACAGCATGCGGCGCGTCACAATAATTCATACAGCATGCAGAGAGCCACAATCATTCATACAGCATGCAGCGCTCCACAATCATTTAAACAGCATGCAGAGAGCCACAATCATTCATACAGCATGCAGTGCGCCACAATCATTCATACAGCAAGCAGCTCGCTACAATCATTCATACAGCATGCAGCGCGCCACAATCATTCATACAGCATGCAGCACGCTACAATCATTCATACAGCATGCAGCACGCTACAATCATTCATAAAGCATGCAGCGCTCCACAATCATTCATACAGCATGCAGCGCGTCACAATCATTCATAGAGCATGCAGCATGCTACAATCATTCATACAGCATGCAGAGAGTCACAATCATTCATACAGCAAGCAGTGCTCCACAATCATTCATACAGCATGCATAGAGTCACAATCATTCATACAACATGCAGCGCTCCACAATCATTCATACAGCATGCAGTGGGCTACAATCATTCATACAGCATGCAGTGCTCCACAATCATTCATACAGCATGCAGCACGCTACTATCATTCATACAGCATGCAGCGCGCTGCAATCATTCATACAGCATGCGGCACGCTACAATCATTCAAACAACATGCGGCGCTCCACAATCATTCATCCAGCCTGCAGAGAGTCACAATCATTCATACGGCATGCAGCACGCTACAATCATTTATACAGCATGCAGCGCGCTACAATCATTCATACAGCATGCAGTGCTCCACAATCATTCATACAGCATGCAGCGCGCCACAATCATTCATAGAGCATGCAGCACGCGACAATCATTCATACAGCATGCAGCGCGCTACAATCATTCATACAGCATGCAGCGCACTACAATCATTCATACAGCGTGCAGCGCTCCACAATAATTCATACAGCATGCAGCGCGTCACAATCATTCATACAGCATGCGGCGCGTCACAATAATTCATACAGCATGCAGAGAGCCACAATCATTCATACAGCATGCAGCGCTCCACAATCATTTAAACAGCATGCAGAGAGCCACAATCATTCATACAGCATGCAGTGCGCCACAATCATTCATACAGCAAGCAGCTCGCTACAATCATTCATACAGCATGCAGCGCGCCACAATCATTCATACAGCATGCAGCACGCTACAATCATTCATACAGCATGCAGCACGCTACAATCATTCATAAAGCATGCAGCGCTCCACAATCATTCATACAGCATGCAGCGCGTCACAATCATTCATAGAGCATGCAGAGAGCTACAATCATTCATACAGCATGCAGCACGCTACAATCATTCATACAGCATGCAGAGAGTCACAATCATTCATACAGCAAGCAGTGCTCCACAATCATTCATACAGCATGCATAGAGTCACAATCATTCATACAGCATGCAGCGCTCCACAATCATTCATACAGCATGCAGCGGGCTACAATCATTCATACAGCATGCAGTGCTCCACAATCATTCATACAGCATGCAGTACGCTACTATCATTCATACAGCATGCAGCGCGCTGCAATCATTCATACAGCATGCGGCACGCTACAATCATTCAAACAACATGCGGCGCTCCACAATCATTCATCCAGCCTGCAGAGAGTCACAATCATTCATACGGCATGCAGCACGCTACAATCATTCATACAGCATGCAGCGCGCTACAATCATTCATACAGCATGCAGTGCTCCACAATCATTCATACAGCATGCAGCGCGCCACAATCATTCATAGAGCATGCAGCACGCGACAATCATTCATACAGCATGCAGCGCGCTACAATCATTCATACAGCATGCAGCGCACTACAATCATTCATACAGCGTGCAGCGCTCCACAATAATTCATACAGCATGCAGCGCGTCACAATCATTCATACAGCATGCAGTGCACTACAATCATTCATACAGCATGCAGCGCGCTACAATCATTCATACAGCATGCAGCGCACTAAAATCATTCATACAGCATGTAGCGCGCCACAATCATTCATACAGCATGTAGAGCGGTACAATCATTCATACAGCATGCAGCACGCTACAATCATTCATACAGCATGCAGCACGCTACAATCATTCATAAAGCATGCAGCGCTCCACAATCATTCATACAGCATGCAGCGCGTCACAATCATTCATAGAGCATGCAGAGAGCTACAATCATTCATACAGCATGCAGCACGCTACAATCATTCATACAGCATGCAGAGAGTCACAATCATTCATACAGCAAGCAGTGCTCCACAATCATTCATACAGCATGCATAGAGTCACAATCATTCATACAGCATGCAGCGCTCCACAATCATTCATACAGCATGCAGCGGGCTACAATCATTCATACAGCATGCAGTGCTCCACAATCATTCATACAGCATGCAGCACGCTACTATGATTCATACAGCATGCAGAGAGCTACAATCATTCATACAGCATGCAGAGAGCTACAATCATTCATACAGCATGCAGCACGCTACAATCATTCATACAGCATGCAGCACGCTACAATCATTCATACAGCATGCAGCGCTCCACAATCATTCATTCAGCATGCAGCGCGTCACAATCATTCATAGAGCATGCGGCGCGCCACAAACATTCATACAGCATGCAGAGAGTCACAATCATTCACATGGCATGCAGAGAGCCACAATCATTCATACAGCATGCAGAGAGCCTCAATCATTCATACAGCATGCAGCACACTACAATAATTCATACTGCATGCAGCGCACCACAATCATTCATACAGCATGCGGCGAGTCACAATAATTCATACAGCATGCGGCGTGCCACAAACATTCATACAGCATGCGGAGAGTCACAATCATTCATACAGCATGCGGTGCATCACAATCAATCACACGGCATGCAGCACGCTACAATCATTCATACAGCATGCAGCACGCTACAATCATTCATACAGCATGCAGCGCTCCAAAATCATTCATACAGCATGCAGCTCGGTACAATCATTCATACAACATGCAGCACGCAACAATCATTCATACAGCATGCAGCACACTACAATCATTCATACAGCATGCAGCACGCTACAAGCATTCATACAGCATGCAGCGCGGTGCAATCATTCATACAGCATACGGCACGCTACAATCATTCAAACAACATGCGACGCTCCACAATCATTCATCCAGCCTGCAGAGAGTCACAATCATTCATACGGCATGCAGCACGCTACAATCATTCATACAGCATGCAGCGCGCTTCAATCATTCATACAGCGTGCAGCGCTCCACAATAATTCATACAGCATGCAGCGCTCCACAATCATTCATACAGCATGCAGAGAGCCACATCATGCATACAGCATGCATAGAGTCACAATCATTCATAAAGTATGCAGCACGCTACAATCATTCATACAGCATGCAGCGCGCTACAATCATTCATACAGCATGCAGTGCTCCACAATCATTCATACAGCATGCAGCGCGCCACAATCATTCATAGAGCATGCAGCACGCGACAATCATTCATACAGCATGCAGCGCGCTACAATCATTCATACAACATGCAGCGCGTTGCAATCATTCATACAGCATGCAGCAAACTACAATCATTCATACAGCATGCAGCGCACTACAATCATTCATACAGCATGCAGCGCGCTACAATCATTCATACAGCATGCAGCGTGCTACAATCAATCATACAGCATGCAGCGCGTCACAATCATTCATACAGCATGCAGTGCACTACAATCATTCATACAGCATGCAGTGCGCTACAATCATTCATACAGCATGCAGCGCACTACAATCATTCATACAGCATGTAGCGCGCCACAATCATTCATACAGCATGTAGAGCGGTACAATCATTCATACAACATGCAGAGAGCCACAACATTCATACAGCATGCAGAGAGTCACAATCATTCATACAGCATGCAGCGCGCTACAATCATTCATACAGCATGCAACGCTCCACAATCATTCATACAGCATGCAGCGCGTCACAATCATTCATACAGCATGCGGCGTGTCACAATCATTCACATGGCATGCAGAGAGCCACAACATGCATACACCATGCATAGAGTCACAATCATTCATACAGTATGCAGCGCGCTACAATCATTCATCCAGCATGTGGCGCGTCACAATCATTCACACGGCATGCAGAGAGCCACAACATTCATACAGCATGCATAGAGTCACAATCATTCATACAGCATGCAGCGCGCTACAATCATTCATACAGCATGCGGCGCATCACAATCATTCATACAGCATGCAGCACGCTACAATCATTCATCCAGCATGCGGCACATCACAATCATTCACACGGCATACAGAGAGCCAAAACATTCATACAGCATTCACAGAGTCACAATCATCCATACAGAATGCAGCACGTCACAATTATTAATACAGCATGCAGCATGCTACAATCATTCATGTGGCATGCAGCGCGCCATAATCATTAATACAGCATGCAGAGAGCCACAATCATTCATACAGCATGCAGAGAGTCACAATCATTCATACAGCAAGCAGTGCTCCACAATCATTCATACAGCATGCATAGAGTCACAATCATTCATACAGCATGCAGCGCTCCACAATCATTCATACAGCATGCAGCGGGCTACAATCATTCATACAGCATGCAGTGCTCCACAATCATTCATACAGCATGCAGCGCGCTACAATCATTCATACAGCATGCAGCGTGTCACAATCATTCATACAGCATGCAGTGCTCCACAATCATTCATACAGCATACAGCGCTCCACAATCATTCATACAGCATGCATAGAGCCACAATCATTCATACAGCATGCAGAGAGTCACAATCATTCATACAGCATGCAGCGCTCCACAATCATTCATACAGCATGCTGCGCGCTACAATCATTCATACAGCATGCAGCGCTCCACATTCATTCATACAGCATGCAGCGCTCCACAATCATTTATACAGCATGCAGCGCGCCACAATCATTCATACAGCATGCAGTGCTCCACAATCATTCATACAGCATGCATAGAGTCACAATCATTCATACAGCATGCAGCGCTTCAAAATCATTCATACAGCATGCAGCGCGCTACAATCATTCATTCAGCATGCAGTGCTCCACAATCATTCATACAGCATGCAGCGCGTCACAATCATCCATACAGCATGCATAGAGTCACAATCAATCATACAGCATGCAGCGCGCCACAATCATTCATACAGCATGCAGCGCGCAACAATCATTCATACAGCATGCAGCGCGCTACAATCATTCATACAGCATGCAGCACAGTACAATCATTCATACAGCATGCAGCAAACTACAATCATTCATACAGCATGCGGCGCGCCACAATCATTCATACAGCATGTAGAGCACTACAATCATTCATACAACATGCAGCGCGCTACAATCATTCATACAGCATGCAGCGCACTACAATCATTCATACAGCATGCAGCGCACTACAATCATTCATACAGCATGCAGCGCGCTACAATCATTCATACAGCATGCAGCGCACTACAATCATTCATACAGCATGCAGCGCGTCACAATCATTCATACAGCATGCAGTGCACTACAATCATTCATACAGCATGCAGCGCGCTACAATCATTCATACAGCATGCAGCTCACTACAATCATTCATACAGCATGCAGCGCGCCACAATCATTCATACAGCATGTAGAGCGGTACAATCATTCATACAACATGCAGAGAGCCACAACCTTCATACAGCATGCAGAGAGTCACAACCATTCATACAGCATGCAGCGCGCTACAATCATTCATACAGCATGCAGCGCTCCACAATCATTCATACAGCATGCAGCGCCCCACAATCATTCATACAGCATGCAGCACGCGACAATCATTCATACAGCATTCAGCGCGCTACAATCATTCATACAGCATGCAGCGCACTACAATCATCCATACAGCATGCAGCAAACTACAATCATTCATACAGCATGCAGCGCACTACAATCATTCATACAGCATGCAGCGCGCTCCAATCATTCATACAGCATGCAGCGTGCTACAATCATTCATACAGCATGCAGCGCGTCACAATCATTCATACAGCATGCAGTGCACTACAATCATTCATACAGCATGCAACGCGCTACAATCATTCATACAGCATGCAGCGCACTACAATCATTCATACAGCATGCAGCGCGCCACAATCATTCATACAGCATGTAGAGCAGTACAATCATTCATACAACATGCAGAGAGCCACAACATTCATACAGCATGCAGAGAGCCACAACATGCATACAGCATGCATAGAGTCACAATCATTCATACAGCATGCAGCGCGCTACAATCATTCATACAGCATGCAACGCTCCACAATAATTCATACAGCATGCAGAGCGTCACAATCATTCATACAGCATGCGGCGCGTCACAATCATTCACATGGCATGCAGAGAGCCACCACATGCATACAGCATTCATAGAGTCACAATCATTCATACAGTATGCAGCGCGCTACAATCATTCATCCAGCATGTGGCGCGTCACAATCATTCACACGGCATGCAGAGAGCCACAACATTCATACAGCATGCATAGAGTCACAATCATTCATACAGCATGCAGCGCGCTACAATCATTCATACAGCATGCGGCGCGTCACAATCATTCATACAGCATGCAGCGCGCTACAATCATTCATCCAGCATGCGGCACGTCACAATCATTCACACGGCATACAGAGAGCAAAAACATTCATACAGCATGCACAGAGTCACAATCATCCATACAGAATGCAGCACGTCACAATTATTAATACAGCATGCAGCATACTGCAATCATTCATGTGGCATGCAGCGCGCAATAATCATTAATACAGCATGCAGAGAGCCACAATCATTCATACAGCATGCAGAGAGTCACAATCATTCATACAGCTTGCAGTGCTCCACAATCATTCATACAGCATGCATAGAGTCACAATCATTCATACAGCATGCAGCGCTCCACAATCATTCATACAGCATGCAGCGCGCTACAATCATTCATACAGCATGCAGCGTGTCACAATCATTCATACAGCATGCAGTGCTCCCCAATCATTCATACAGCATACAGCGCTCCACAATCATTCATACAGCATGCATAGAGCCACAATCATTCATACAGCATGCAGAGAGTCACAATCATTCATACAGCATGCAGCGCTCCACAATCATTCATACAGCATGCAGCGTGCTTCAATCATTCATACAGCATGCAGCGCTCCACAATCATTCATACAGCATGCAGCGTGCTACAATCATTCATACAGCATGCAGCGCGTCACAATCATTCATACAGCATGCAGTGCTCCACAATCATTCATACAGCATGCATAGAGTCACAATCATTCATACAGCATGCAGCGCTCCAAAATCATTCATACAGCATGCAGCGCGCTACAATCATTCATTCAGCATGCAGCGCTCCAAAATCATTCATACAGCATGCAGCGCGTCACAATCATCCATACAGCATGCATAGAGTCACAATCAATCATACAGCATGCAGCGCGCCACAATCATTCAAACAGCATGCAGCGCGCAACAATCATTCATACAGCATGCAGCGCGCTACAATCATTCATACAGCATGCAGCACAGTACAATCATTCATACAGCATGCAGCAAACTACAATCATTCATACAGCATGCGGCGCGCCACAATCATTCATACAGCATGTAGAGTGCTACAATCATTCATACAACATGCAGCGCGCTACAATCATTCATACAGCATGCAGCGCACTACAATCATTCACACAGCATGCAGCGCACTACAATCATTCATACAGCATGCAGCGCGCTACAATCATTCATACAGCATGCAGCGCACTACAATCAATCATTCATACAGCATGCAGCGCGTCACAGTCATTCATACAGCATGCAGTGCACTACAATCATTCATACAGCATGCAGCGCGCTACAATCATTCATACAGCATGCAGCGCACTACAATCATTCATACAGCATGCAGCGCGCCACAATCATTCATACAGCATGTAGAGCGGTACAATCATTCATACAACATGCAGAGAGCCACAACCTTCATACAGCATGCAGAGAGTCACAATCATTCATACAGCATGCAGCGCGCTACAATCATTCATACAGCATGCAGCGCTCCACAATCATTCATACAGCATGCAGCGCGTCACAATCATTCATACAGCATGCGGCACGTCACAATCATTCACATGGCATGCAGAGAGCCACAACATGCATACAGCATGCATAGAGTCACAATCATTCATACAGGATGCAGCGCGCTACAATCATTCATCCACCATGTGGCGCGTCACAATCATTCACACGGCATGCAGAGAGCCACAACATTCATACAGCATGCATAGAGTCACAATCATTCATACAGCATGCAGCACGCTACAATCATTCATACAGCATGCGGCGCGTCACAATCATTCATACAGCATGCAGCGCGCTACAATCATTCATCCAGCATGCGGCACGTCACAATAATTCACACGGCATACAAAAGCCAAAACATTCATACAGCATGCACAGAGTCACAATCATCCATACAGCATGCAGCACGTCACAATTATTAATACAGCACGCAGAACGCTACAATCATTCATGTGGCATGCAGCGCGCCATAATCATTAATACAGCATGCAGAGAGCCACAATCATTCATACAGCATCTAGAGAGTCACAATCATTCATACAGCATGCAGTGCTCCACAATCATTCATACAGCATGCATAGAGTCACAATCATTCATACAGCATGCAGCGCTCCACAATCATTCATACAGCATGCAGCGCGCTACAATCATTCATACAGCATGCAGTGCTCCACAATCATTCATACAGCATGCAGCATGCTACAATCATTCATACAGCATGCAGCGTGTCACAATCATTCATACAGCATGCAGTGCTCCACAATCATTCATACAGCATACAGCGCTCCACAATCATTTATACAACATGCATAGAGTCACAATCATTCATACAGCATGCAGAGAGCCACAATCATTCATACAGCATACAGCGATCCACAATCATTCATACAGCATGCAGCGCGTCACAATCATTCATACAGCATGTGGCGCGTCACAATCATTCACACGGCATGCATAGAGTCACAATTATTCATACAGCATGCAGCATGCTCCAATCATTTATACAGCATGCAGAGAGCCACAACATTCATACAGCATGCAGCGCGCTACAATCATTCATACAGCATGCAGCACGCTACAATCATTCATACAGCATGCAGCGATCCACAATCATTCATACGGCACGCAGCGCGTCACAATCTTTCATACAGCATGCAGAGAGCCACAATCATTCATACAGCATGCATAGAGTCACAATCATTCATACAGCATGCATAGAGTCACAATCATTCATACAGCATGCAGCACGCTACAATCATTCATACAGCATGCGGCGCGTCACAATCATTCATACAGCATGCAGCACGCTACAATCATTCATCCAGCATGCGGCACATCACAATCATTCACACGGCATACAGAGAGCCAAAACATTCATACAGCATTCACAGAGTCACAATCATCCATACAGAATGCAGCACGTCACAATTATTAATACAGCATGCAGCATGCTACAATCATTCATGTGGCATGCAGCGCGCCATAATCATTAATACAGCATGCAGAGAGCCACAATCATTCATACAGCATGCAGAGAGTCACAATCATTCATACAGCAAGCAGTGCTCCACAATCATTCATACAGCATGCATAGAGTCACAATCATTCATACAGCATGCAGCGCTCCACAATCATTCATACAGCATGCAGCGGGCTACAATCATTCATACAGCATGCAGTGCTCCACAATCATTCATACAGCATGCAGCGCGCTACAATCATTCATACAGCATGCAGCGTGTCACAATCATTCATACAGCATGCAGTGCTCCACAATCATTCATACAGCATACAGCGCTCCACAATCATTCATACAGCATGCATAGAGCCACAATCATTCATACAGCATGCAGAGAGTCACAATCATTCATACAGCATGCAGCGCTCCACAATCATTCATACAGCATGCTGCGCGCTACAATCATTCATACAGCATGCAGCGCTCCACATTCATTCATACAGCATGCAGCGCTCCACAATCATTTATACAGCATGCAGCGCGCCACAATCATTCATACAGCATGCAGTGCTCCACAATCATTCATACAGCATGCATAGAGTCACAATCATTCATACAGCATGCAGCGCTTCAAAATCATTCATACAGCATGCAGCGCGCTACAATCATTCATTCAGCATGCAGTGCTCCACAATCATTCATACAGCATGCAGCGCGTCACAATCATCCATACAGCATGCATAGAGTCACAATCAATCATACAGCATGCAGCGCGCCACAATCATTCATACAGCATGCAGCGCGCAACAATCATTCATACAGCATGCAGCGCGCTACAATCATTCATACAGCATGCAGCACAGTACAATCATTCATACAGCATGCAGCAAACTACAATCATTCATACAGCATGCGGCGCGCCACAATCATTCATACAGCATGTAGAGCACTACAATCATTCATACAACATGCAGCGCGCTACAATCATTCATACAGCATGCAGCGCACTACAATCATTCATACAGCATGCAGCGCACTACAATCATTCATACAGCATGCAGCGCGCTACAATCATTCATACAGCATGCAGCGCACTACAATCATTCATACAGCATGCAGCGCGTCACAATCATTCATACAGCATGCAGTGCACTACAATCATTCATACAGCATGCAGCGCGCTACAATCATTCATACAGCATGCAGCTCACTACAATCATTCATACAGCATGCAGCGCGCCACAATCATTCATACAGCATGTAGAGCGGTACAATCATTCATACAACATGCAGAGAGCCACAACCTTCATACAGCATGCAGAGAGTCACAACCATTCATACAGCATGCAGCGCGCTACAATCATTCATACAGCATGCAGCGCTCCACAATCATTCATACAGCATGCAGCGCCCCACAATCATTCATACAGCATGCAGCACGCGACAATCATTCATACAGCATTCAGCGCGCTACAATCATTCATACAGCATGCAGCGCACTACAATCATCCATACAGCATGCAGCAAACTACAATCATTCATACAGCATGCAGCGCACTACAATCATTCATACAGCATGCAGCGCGCTCCAATCATTCATACAGCATGCAGCGTGCTACAATCATTCATACAGCATGCAGCGCGTCACAATCATTCATACAGCATGCAGTGCACTACAATCATTCATACAGCATGCAACGCGCTACAATCATTCATACAGCATGCAGCGCACTACAATCATTCATACAGCATGCAGCGCGCCACAATCATTCATACAGCATGTAGAGCAGTACAATCATTCATACAACATGCAGAGAGCCACAACATTCATACAGCATGCAGAGAGCCACAACATGCATACAGCATGCATAGAGTCACAATCATTCATACAGCATGCAGCGCGCTACAATCATTCATACAGCATGCAACGCTCCACAATAATTCATACAGCATGCAGAGCGTCACAATCATTCATACAGCATGCGGCGCGTCACAATCATTCACATGGCATGCAGAGAGCCACCACATGCATACAGCATTCATAGAGTCACAATCATTCATACAGTATGCAGCGCGCTACAATCATTCATCCAGCATGTGGCGCGTCACAATCATTCACACGGCATGCAGAGAGCCACAACATTCATACAGCATGCATAGAGTCACAATCATTCATACAGCATGCAGCGCGCTACAATCATTCATACAGCATGCGGCGCGTCACAATCATTCATACAGCATGCAGCGCGCTACAATCATTCATCCAGCATGCGGCACGTCACAATCATTCACACGGCATACAGAGAGCCAAAACATTCATACAGCATGCACAGAGTCACAATCATCCATACAGAATGCAGCACGTCACAATTATTAATACAGCATGCAGCATACTGCAATCATTCATGTGGCATGCAGCGCGCAATAATCATTAATACAGCATGCAGAGAGCCACAATCATTCATACAGCATGCAGAGAGTCACAATCATTCATACAGCTTGCAGTGCTCCACAATCATTCATACAGCATGCATAGAGTCACAATCATTCATACAGCATGCAGCGCTCCACAATCATTCATACAGCATGCAGCGCGCTACAATCATTCATACAGCATGCAGCGTGTCACAATCATTCATACAGCATGCAGTGCTCCCCAATCATTCATACAGCATACAGCGCTCCACAATCATTCATACAGCATGCATAGAGCCACAATCATTCATACAGCATGCAGAGAGTCACAATCATTCATACAGCATGCAGCGCTCCACAATCATTCATACAGCATGCAGCGTGCTTCAATCATTCATACAGCATGCAGCGCTCCACAATCATTCATACAGCATGCAGCGTGCTACAATCATTCATACAGCATGCAGCGCGTCACAATCATTCATACAGCATGCAGTGCTCCACAATCATTCATACAGCATGCATAGAGTCACAATCATTCATACAGCATGCAGCGCTCCAAAATCATTCATACAGCATGCAGCGCGCTACAATCATTCATTCAGCATGCAGCGCTCCAAAATCATTCATACAGCATGCAGCGCGTCACAATCATCCATACAGCATGCATAGAGTCACAATCAATCATACAGCATGCAGCGCGCCACAATCATTCAAACAGCATGCAGCGCGCAACAATCATTCATACAGCATGCAGCGCGCTACAATCATTCATACAGCATGCAGCACAGTACAATCATTCATACAGCATGCAGCAAACTACAATCATTCATTCAGCATGCGGCGCGCCACAATCATTCATACAGCATGTAGAGTGCTACAATCATTCATACAACATGCAGCGCGCTACAATCATTCATACAGCATGCAGCGCACTACAATCATTCACACAGCATGCAGCGCACTACAATCATTCATACAGCATGCAGCGCGCTACAATCATTCATACAGCATGCAGCGCACTACAATCAATCATTCATACAGCATGCAGCGCGTCACAGTCATTCATACAGCATGCAGTGCACTACAATCATTCATACAGCATGCAGCGCGCTACAATCATTCATACAGCATGCAGCGCACTACAATCATTCATACAGCATGCAGCGCGCCACAATCATTCATACAGCATGTAGAGCGGTACAATCATTCATACAACATGCAGAGAGCCACAACCTTCATACAGCATGCAGAGAGTCACAATCATTCATACAGCATGCAGCGCGCTACAATCATTCATACAGCATGCAGCGCTCCACAATCATTCATACAGCATGCAGCGCGTCACAATCATTCATACAGCATGCGGCACGTCACAATCATTCACATGGCATGCAGAGAGCCACAACATGCATACAGCATGCATAGAGTCACAATCATTCATACAGGATGCAGCGCGCTACAATCATTCATCCACCATGTGGCGCGTCACAATCATTCACACGGCATGCAGAGAGCCACAACATTCATACAGCATGCATAGAGTCACAATCATTCATACAGCATGCAGCACGCTACAATCATTCATACAGCATGCGGCGCGTCACAATCATTCATACAGCATGCAGCGCGCTACAATCATTCATCCAGCATGCGGCACGTCACAATAATTCACACGGCATACAAAAGCCAAAACATTCATACAGCATGCACAGAGTCACAATCATCCATACAGCATGCAGCACGTCACAATTATTAATACAGCACGCAGAACGCTACAATCATTCATGTGGCATGCAGCGCGCCATAATCATTAATACAGCATGCAGAGAGCCACAATCATTCATACAGCATCTAGAGAGTCACAATCATTCATACAGCATGCAGTGCTCCACAATCATTCATACAGCATGCATAGAGTCACAATCATTCATACAGCATGCAGCGCTCCACAATCATTCATACAGCATGCAGCGCGCTACAATCATTCATACAGCATGCAGTGCTCCACAATCATTCATACAGCATGCAGCATGCTACAATCATTCATACAGCATGCAGCGTGTCACAATCATTCATACAGCATGCAGTGCTCCACAATCATTCATACAGCATACAGCGCTCCACAATCATTTATACAACATGCATAGAGTCACAATCATTCATACAGCATGCAGAGAGCCACAATCATTCATACAGCATACAGCGATCCACAATCATTCATACAGCATGCAGCGCGTCACAATCATTCATACAGCATGTGGCGCGTCACAATCATTCACACGGCATGCATAGAGTCACAATTATTCATACAGCATGCAGCATGCTCCAATCATTTATACAGCATGCAGAGAGCCACAACATTCATACAGCATGCAGCGCGCTACAATCATTCATACAGCATGCAGCACGCTACAATCATTCATACAGCATGCAGCGATCCACAATCATTCATACGGCACGCAGCGCGTCACAATCTTTCATACAGCATGCAGAGAGCCACAATCATTCATACAGCATGCATAGAGTCACAATCATTCATACAGCATGCATAGAGTCACAATCATTCATACAGCATGCAGCACGCTACAATCATTCATACAGCATGCGGCGCGTCACAATCATTCATACAGCATGCAGCGCGCTACAATCATTCATCCAGCATGCGGCACGTCACAATAATTCACACGGCATACAGAGAGCCAAAACATTCATACAGCATGCACAGAGTCACAATCATCCATACAGCATGCAGCACGTCACAATTATTAATACAGCATGCAGCGCGCTACAATCATTCATACAGCATGCAGCACAGTACAATCATTCATACAGCATGCAGCAAACTACAATCATTCATACAGCATGCGGCGCGCCACAATCATTCATACAGCATGTAGAGTGCTACAATCATTCATACAACATGCAGCGCGCTACAATCATTCATACAGCATGCAGCACACTACAATCATTCATACAGCATGCAGCGCACTACAATCATTCATACAGCATGCAGCGCGCTACAATCATTCATACAGCATGCAGCGCACTACAATCAATCATTCATACAGCATGCAGCGCGTCACAATCATTCATACAGCATGCAGTGCACTACAATCATTCATACAGCATGCAGCGCGCTACAATCATTCATACAGCATGCAGCGCACTACAATCATTCATACAGCATGCAGCGCGCCACAATCATTCATACAGCATGTAGAGCGGTACAATCATTCATACAACATGCAGAGAGCCACAACCTTCATACAGCATGCAGAGAGTCACAATCATTCATACAGCATGCAGCGCGCTACAATCATTCATACAGCATGCAGCGCTCCACAATCATTCATACAGCATGCAGCCCGTCACAATCATTCATACAGCATGCGGCACGTCACAATCATTCACATGGCATGCAGAGAGCCACAACATGCATACAGCATGCATAGAGTCACAATCATTCATACAGTATGCAGCGCGCTACAATCATTCATCCACCATGTGGCGCGTCACAATCATTCACACGGCATGCAGAGAGCCACAACATTCATACAGCATGCATAGAGTCACAATCATTCATACAGCATGCAGCACGCTACAATCATTCATACAGCATGCGGCGCGTCACAATCATTCATACAGCATGCAGCGCGCTACAATCATTCATCCAGCATGCGGCACGTCACAATAATTCACACGGCATACAGAGAGCCAAAACATTCATACAGCATGCACAGAGTCTCAATCATCCATACAGCATGCAGCACGTCACAATTATTAATACAGCACGCAGCACGCTACAATCATTCATGTGGCATGCAGCGCGCCATAATCATTAATACAGCATGCAGAGAGCCACAATCATTCATACAGCATGCAGCGCGCTACAATCATTCATACAGCATGCAGCACGCTACAATCATTCATACAGCATGCAGCGATCCACAATCATTCATACGGCACGCAGCGCGTCACAATCTTTCATACAGCATGCAGAGAGCCACAATCATTCATACAGCATGCATAGAGTCACAATCATTCATACAGCATGCATAGAGTCACAATCATTCATACAGCATGCAGCACGCTACAATCATTCATACAGCATGCGGCGCGTCACAATCATTCATACAGCATGCAGCGCGCTACAATCATTCATCCAGCATGCGGCACGTCACAATAATTCACACGGCATACAGAGAGCCAAAACATTCATACAGCATGCACAGAGTCACAATCATCCATACAGCATGCAGCACGTCACAATTATTAATACAGCATGCAGCGCGCTACAATCATTCATACAGCATGCAGCACAGTACAATCATTCATACAGCATGCAGCAAACTACAATCATTCATACAACATGCGGCGCGCCACAATCATTCATACAGCATGTAGAGTGCAACAATCATTCATACAACATGCAGCGCGCTACAATCATTCATACAGCATGCAGCACACTACAATCATTCATACAGCATGCAGCGCACTACAATCATTCATACAGCATGCAGCGCGCTACAATCATTCATACAGCATGCAGCGCACTACAATCAATCATTCATACAGCATGCAGCGCGTCACAATCATTCATACAGCATGCAGTGCACTACAATCATTCATACAGCATGCAGCGCGCTACAATCATTCATACAGCATGCAGCGCACTACAATCATTCATACAGCATGCAGCGCGCCACAATCATTCATACAGCATGTAGAGCGGTACAATCATTCATACAACATGCAGAGAGCCACAACCTTCATACAGCATGCAGAGAGTCACAATCATTCATACAGCATGCAGCGCGCTACAATCATTCATACAGCATGCAGCGCTCCACAATCATTCATACAGCATGCAGCGCGTCACAATCATTCATACAGCATGCGGCACGTCACAATCATTCACATGGCATGCAGAGAGCCACAACATGCATACAGCATGCATAGAGTCACAATCATTCATACAGTATGCAGCGCACTACAATCATTCATCCACCATGTGGCGCGTCACAATCATTCACACGGCATGCAGAGAGCCACAACATTCATACAGCATGCATAGAGTCACAATCATTCATACAGCATGCAGCACGCTACAATCATTCATACAGCATGCGGCGCGTCACAATCATTCATACAGCATGCAGCGCGCTACAATCATTCATCCAGCATGCGGCACGTCACAATAATTCACACGGCATACAGAGAGCCAAAACATTCATACAGCATGCACAGAGTCTCAATCATCCATACAGCATGCAGCACGTCACAATTATTAATACAGCACGCAGCACGCTACAATCATTCATGTGGCATGCAGCGCGCCATAATCATTAATACAGCATGCAGAGAGCCACAATCATTCATACAGCATCTAGAGAGTCACAATCATTCATACAGCATGCAGTGCTCCACAATCATTCATACAGCATGCATAGAGTCACAATCATTCATACAGCATGCAGCGCTCCACAATCATTCATACAGCATGCAGCGCGCTACAATCATTCATACAGCATGCAGTGCTCCACAATCATTCATACAGCATGCAGCGTGCTACAATCATTCATACAGCATGCAGCGTGTCACAATCATTCATACAGCATGCAGTGCTCCGCAATCATTCATACAGCATACAGCGCTCCACAATCATTCATACAACATGCATAGAGTCACAATCATTCATACAGCATGCATAGAGTCACAATCATTCATACAGCATGCAGAGAGCCACAATCATTCATCCAGCATGCGGCACGTCACAATAATTCACACGGCATACAGAGAGCCAAAACATTCATACAGCATGCACAGAGTCACAATCATCCATACAGCATGCAGCACGTCACAATTATTAATACAGCATGCAGCGCGCTACAATCATTCATACAGCATGCAGCACAGTACAATCATTCATACAGCATGCAGCAAACTACAATCATTCATACAGCATGCGGCGCGCCACAATCATTCATACAGCATGTAGAGTGCTACAATCATTCATACAACATGCAGCGCGCTACAATCATTCATACAGCATGCAGCGCACTACAATCATTCATACAGCATGCAGCGCACTACAATCATTCATACAGCATGCAGCGCGCTACAATCATTCATACAGCATGCAGCGCACTACAATCAATCATTCATACAGCATGCAGCGCGTCACAAACATTCATACAGCATGCAGTGCACTACAATCATTCATACAGCATGCAGCGCGCTACAATCATTCATACAGCATGCAGCGTACTACAATCATTCATACAGCATGCAGCGCGCCACAATCATTCATACAGCATGTAGAGCGGTACAATCATTCATACAACATGCAGAGAGCCACAACCTTCATACAGCATGCAGAGAGTCACAATCATTCATACAGCATGCAGCGCGCTACAATCATTCATACAGCATGCAGCGCTCCACAATCATTCATACAGCATGCAGCGCGTCACAATCATTCATACAGCATGCGGCACGTCACAATCATTCACATGGCATGCAGAGAGCCACAACATGCATACAGCATGCATAGAGTCACAATCATTCATACAGTATGCAGCGCGCTACAATCATTCATCCACCATGTGGCGCGTCACAATCATTCACACGGCATGCAGAGAGCCACAACATTCATACAGCATGCATAGAGTCACAATCATTCATACAGCATGCAGCACGCTACAATCATTCATACAGCATGCGGCGCGTCACAATCATTCATACAGCATGCAGCGCGCTACAATCATTCATCCAGCATGCGGCACGTCACAATAATTCACACGGCATACAGAGAGCCAAAACATTCATACAGCATGCACAGAGTCTCAATCATCCATACAGCATGCAGCACGTCACAATTATTAATACAGCACGCAGCACGCTACAATCATTCATGTGGCATGCAGCGCGCCATAATCATTAATACAGCATGCAGAGAGCCACAATCATTCATACAGCATCTAGAGAGTCACAATCATTCATACAGCATGCAGTGCTCCACAATCATTCATACAGCATGCATAGAGTCACAATCATTCATACAGCATGCAGCGCTCCACAATCATTCATACAGCATGCAGCGCGCTACAATCATTCATACAGCATGCAGTGCTGCACAATCATTCATACAGCATGCAGCGTGCTACAATCATTCATACAGCATGCAGCGTGTCACAATCATTCATACAGCATGCAGTGCTCCACAATCATTCATACAGCATACAGCGCTCCACAATCATTCATACAACATGCATAGAGTCACAATCATTCATACAGCATGCATAGAGTCACAATCATTCATACAGCATGCAGAGAGCCACAATCATTCATACAGCATACAGCGATCCACAATCATTCATACAGCATGCAGCGCGTCACAATCATTCATACAGCATGTGGCGCGTCACAATCCTTCACACGGCATGCATAGAGTCACAATTATTCATACAGCATGCAGCATGCTCCAATCATTTATACAGCATGCAGAGAGCCACAACATTCATACAGCATGCAGCGCGCTACAATCATTCATACAGCATGCAGCACGCTACAATCATTCATACAGCATGCAGCGATCCACAATCATTCATACAGCACGCAGCGCATCACAATCTTTCATACAGCATGCAGAGAGCCACAATCATTCATACAGCATGCATAGAGTCACAATCATTCATACAGCATGCAGCACGCTACAATCATTCATACAGCATGCGGCGCGTCACAATCATTCATACAGCATGCAGCGCGCTACAATTATTCATCCAGCATGCGGCACGTCACAATAATTCACACGGCATACAGAGAGCCAAAACATTCATACAGCATGCACAGAGTCACAATCATCCATACAGCATGCAGCACGTCACAATTATTAATACAGCACGCAGCACGCTACAATCATTCATGTGGCATGCAGCGCGCCATAATCATTAATACAGCATGCAGAGAGCCACAATCATTCATACAGCATCTAGAGAGTCACAATCATTCATACAGCATGCAGTGCTCCACAATCATTCATACAGCATGCATAGAGTCACAATCATTCATACAGCATGCAGCGCTCCACAATCATTCATACAGCATGCAGCGCGCTACAATCATTCATACAGCATGCAGTGCTCCACAATCATTCATACAGCATGCAGCGTGCTACAATCATTCATACAGCATGCAGCGTGTCACAATCATTCATACAGCATGCAGTGCTCCACAATCATTCATACAGCATACAGCGCTCCACAATCATTCATACAACATGCATAGAGTCACAATCATTCATACAGCATGCATAGAGTCACAATCATTCATACAGCATGCAGAGAGCCACAATCATTCATACAGCATACAGCGATCCACAATCATTCATACAGCATGCAGCGCGTCACAATCATTCATACAGCATGTGGCGCGTCACAATCATTCACACGGCATGCATAGAGTCACAATTATTCATACAGCATGCAGCATGCTCCAATCATTTATACAGCATGCAGCGCGCTACAATCATTCATACAGCATGCAGTGCTCCACAATCATTCATACAGCATGCAGCGTGCTACAATCATTCATACAGCATGCAGCGTGTCACAATCATTCATACAGCATGCAGTGCTCCGCAATCATTCATACAGCATACAGCGCTCCACAATCATTCATACAACATGCATAGAGTCACAATCATTCATACAGCATGCATAGAGTCACAATCATTCATACAGCATGCAGAGAGCCACAATCATTCATCCAGCATGCGGCACGTCACAATAATTCACACGGCATACAGAGAGCCAAAACATTCATACAGCATGCACAGAGTCACAATCATCCATACAGCATGCAGCACGTCACAATTATTAATACAGCATGCAGCGCGCTACAATCATTCATACAGCATGCAGCACAGTACAATCATTCATACAGCATGCAGCAAACTACAATCATTCATACAGCATGCGGCGCGCCACAATCATTCATACAGCATGTAGAGTGCTACAATCATTCATACAACATGCAGCGCGCTACAATCATTCATACAGCATGCAGCGCACTACAATCATTCATACAGCATGCAGCGCACTACAATCATTCATACAGCATGCAGCGCGCTACAATCATTCATACAGCATGCAGCGCACTACAATCAATCATTCATACAGCATGCAGCGCGTCACAAACATTCATACAGCATGCAGTGCACTACAATCATTCATACAGCATGCAGCGCGCTACAATCATTCATACAGCATGCAGCGTACTACAATCATTCATACAGCATGCAGCGCGCCACAATCATTCATACAGCATGTAGAGCGGTACAATCATTCATACAACATGCAGAGAGCCACAACCTTCATACAGCATGCAGAGAGTCACAATCATTCATACAGCATGCAGCGCGCTACAATCATTCATACAGCATGCAGCGCTCCACAATCATTCATACAGCATGCAGCGCGTCACAATCATTCATACAGCATGCGGCACGTCACAATCATTCACATGGCATGCAGAGAGCCACAACATGCATACAGCATGCATAGAGTCACAATCATTCATACAGTATGCAGCGCGCTACAATCATTCATCCACCATGTGGCGCGTCACAATCATTCACACGGCATGCAGAGAGCCACAACATTCATACAGCATGCATAGAGTCACAATCATTCATACAGCATGCAGCACGCTACAATCATTCATACAGCATGCGGCGCGTCACAATCATTCATACAGCATGCAGCGCGCTACAATCATTCATCCAGCATGCGGCACGTCACAATAATTCACACGGCATACAGAGAGCCAAAACATTCATACAGCATGCACAGAGTCTCAATCATCCATACAGCATGCAGCACGTCACAATTATTAATACAGCACGCAGCACGCTACAATCATTCATGTGGCATGCAGCGCGCCATAATCATTAATACAGCATGCAGAGAGCCACAATCATTCATACAGCATCTAGAGAGTCACAATCATTCATACAGCATGCAGTGCTCCACAATCATTCATACAGCATGCATAGAGTCACAATCATTCATACAGCATGCAGCGCTCCACAATCATTCATACAGCATGCAGCGCGCTACAATCATTCATACAGCATGCAGTGCTGCACAATCATTCATACAGCATGCAGCGTGCTACAATCATTCATACAGCATGCAGCGTGTCACAATCATTCATACAGCATGCAGTGCTCCACAATCATTCATACAGCATACAGCGCTCCACAATCATTCATACAACATGCATAGAGTCACAATCATTCATACAGCATGCATAGAGTCACAATCATTCATACAGCATGCAGAGAGCCACAATCATTCATACAGCATACAGCGATCCACAATCATTCATACAGCATGCAGCGCGTCACAATCATTCATACAGCATGTGGCGCGTCACAATCCTTCACACGGCATGCATAGAGTCACAATAATTCATACAGCATGCAGCATGCTCCAATCATTTATACAGCATGCAGAGAGCCACAACATTCATACAGCATGCAGCGCGCTACAATCATTCATACAGCATGCAGCACGCTACAATCATTCATACAGCATGCAGCGATCCACAATCATTCATACAGCACGCAGCGCATCACAATCTTTCATACAGCATGCAGAGAGCCACAATCATTCATACAGCATGCATAGAGTCACAATCATTCATACAGCATGCAGCACGCTACAATCATTCATACAGCATGCGGCGCGTCACAATCATTCATACAGCATGCAGCGCGCTACAATTATTCATCCAGCATGCGGCACGTCACAATAATTCACACGGCATACAGAGAGCCAAAACATTCATACAGCATGCACAGAGTCACAATCATCCATACAGCATGCAGCACGTCACAATTATTAATACAGCACGCAGCACGCTACAATCATTCATGTGGCATGCAGCGCGCCATAATCATTAATACAGCATGCAGAGAGCCACAATCATTCATACAGCATCTAGAGAGTCACAATCATTCATACAGCATGCAGTGCTCCACAATCATTCATACAGCATGCATAGAGTCACAATCATTCATACAGCATGCAGCGCTCCACAATCATTCATACAGCATGCAGCGCGCTACAATCATTCATACAGCATGCAGTGCTCCACAATCATTCATACAGCATGCAGCGTGCTACAATCATTCATACAGCATGCAGCGTGTCACAATCATTCATACAGCATGCAGTGCTCCACAATCATTCATACAGCATACAGCGCTCCACAATCATTCATACAACATGCATAGAGTCACAATCATTCATACAGCATGCATAGAGTCACAATCATTCATACAGCATGCAGAGAGCCACAATCATTCATACAGCATACAGCGATCCACAATCATTCATACAGCATGCAGCGCGTCACAATCATTCATACAGCATGTGGCGCGTCACAATCATTCACACGGCATGCATAGAGTCACAATTATTCATACAGCATGCAGCATGCTCCAATCATTTATACAGCATGCAGAGAGCCACAACATTCATACAGCATGCAGCGCGCTACAAATATTCATACAGCATGCAGCACACTACAATCATTCATACAGCATGCAGCGATCCACAATCATTCATACAGCACGCAGCGCGTCACAATCTTTCATACAGCATGCAGAGAGCCACAATCATTCATACAGCATGCATAGAGTCACAATCATTCATACAGCATGCATAGAGTCACAATCATTCATACAGCATGCAGAGAGCCACAATCATTCATACAACATGCATAGAGTCACAATCATTCATACAGCATGCATAGAGTCACAATCATTCATACAGCATGCAGAGAGCCACACTCATTCATACAGCATGCAGCGCGTCACAATCACTCATACAGCATGTGGCGCGTCGCAATCATTCACACGGCATGCATAGAGTCACAATCATTCATACAGCATGCATAGAGTCACAATCATTCATACAGCATGCAGAGAGCCACAATCATTCATAAAACATGCATAGAGTCACAATCATTCATACAGCATGCATAGAGTCACAATCATTCATACAGCATGCATAGAGTCACAATCATGCATACAGCATGCAGCGATCCACATTCATTCATACAGCATGCAGCGCGTCACAATCATTCATACAGCATGTGGCGCGTCACAATCATTCACACGGCATGCATAGAGTCACAATCATTCATACAGCATGCAGCATGCTACAATCATTCATACAGCATGCAGAGAGCCACAACATTCATACAGCATACAGCGATCCACAATCATTCATACAGCATGCAGCGCGCTACAATCATTCATACAGCATGCAGCACGCTACAATCATTCATACAGCATGCAGCGATCCACAATCATTCATACAGCAAGCAGCGCGTCACAATCTTTCATACAGCATGCAGAGAGCCACAATCATTCATACAGCATGCATAGAGTCCAATCATTCATACAGCATGCATAGAGTCACAATCATTCATACAGCATGCAGAGAGCCACAATCATTCATACAACATGCATAGAGTCACAATCATTCATACAGCATGCATAGAGTCACAATCATTCATACAGCATGCAGAGAGCCACAATCATTCATACAGCATGCAGCGCGTCACAATCATTCATACAGCATGTGGCGCGTCACAATCATTCACACGGCATGTATAGAGTCGCAATCATTCACACAGCATGCATAGAGTCACAATCATTCATACAGCATGCAGAGAGCCCCAATCATTCATACAGCATGCAGCGCGTCACAATCATTCATACAGCATGCAGCGCGCTACAATCATTCATACAGCATGCAGCGCGTCACAATCATTAATACAGCATGCAGCATATCACAATCATTCATACAGCATGCAGAGAGCCACAATAATTCATACAGCATGCAGCGCGCTACAATCATTCATACAGCCTGCAGCAGGCTACAATCATTCATACAGCATGCAGCACTCCACAATTATTCATACAGCATGTGGCGCGTCACAGTCATTCACACAGCATGCAACACGCTACAATCATTCATACAGCATGTGGAGAGCCACAACATTCATACAGCATGCAGAGAGCCACAATAATTCATACAGCATGCAGCGCGCTACAATCATTCATACAGCATGCAGCAGGCTACAATCATTTATACAGCATGCAGCATGCCACAATCATTCATACAGCATGCATAGAGTCACAATCATTCATACAGCATGCAGCGCGCCACAATCATTCTTACAGCATACAGCGCGCCACAATCATTCATACAACATGCATAGAGTCACAATCATTCATACAGTATGCAGTGCGCTACAATCATTCATACATGATGCAGCGCACCACAATCATTCATACAGCATGCATAGAGTCACAATCATTCATACAGCATGCATAGAGTCACAATCATTCATACAGCATGCATAGAATCACAATCATTCATACAGCATGCAGAGAGCCACAATCATTCATACAGCATGCAGCGCGTCACAATCATTCATACAGCATGCAGCGCGCTACAATCTTTCATACAGCATGCAGCTCGCCACACTTATTCATACAGCATGCAGCGCGCCACAATCATTCATACAGCATGCAGCACGCTACAATCATTCATACAGCATGCAGCGCGCTACAATAATTCATACAGCATGCAGCACGCTACAATCATTCATACAGCATGCAGCACGCTACAATCATTCACACAGCATGCAGCGCCTAAAATAATTCATACAGCATGCAGCACGCTACAATCATTCATACAGCATGCAGCGCGCTACAATAATTCATGCAGCATGCAGCACGCTAGAATCATTCATACAGCATGCAGCGCGCTGCAATAATTCATACAGCATGCAGCACGCTACAATCATTCATAAAGCATGCAGCCCGCTGCAATAATTCATACAGCATGCAGTGCTCCACAATCATTCATACAGCATGCAGCGTGCTACAATCATTCATACAGCATGCAGCGTGTCACAATCATTCATACAGCATGCAGTGCTCCACAATCATTCATACAGCATACAGCGCTCCACAATCATTCATACAACATGCATAGAGTCACAATCATTCATACAGCATGCATAGAGTCACAATCATTCATACAGCATGCAGAGAGCCACAATCATTCATACAGCATACAGCGATCCACAATCATTCATACAGCATGCAGCGCGTCACAATCATTCATACAGCATGTGGCGCGTCACAATCATTCACACGGCATGCATAGAGTCACAATTATTCATACAGCATGCAGCATGCTCCAATCATTTATACAGCATGCAGAGAGCCACAACATTCATACAGCATGCAGCGCGCTACAATCATTCATACAGCATGCAGCACGCTACAATCATTCATACAGCATGCAGCGATCCACAATCATTCATACAGCACGCAGCGCGTCACAATCTTTCATTCAGCATGCAGAGAGCCACAATCATTCATACAGCATGCATAGAGTCACAATCATTCATACAGCATGCATAGAGTCACAATCATTCATACAGCATGCAGCACGCTACAATCATTCATACAGCATGCGGCACGTCACAATCATCCATACAGCATGCAGCGCGCTACAATCATTCATCCAGCATGCGGCACGTCACAATAATTCACACGGCATACAGAGAGCCAAAACATTCATACAGCATGCAACACGTCACAATTATTAATACAGCACGCAGCACGCTACAATCATTCATGTGGCATGCAGCGCGCCATAATCATTAATACAGCATGCAGAGAGCCACAATCATTCATACAGCATCTAGAGAGTCACAATCATTCATACAGCATGCAGTGCTCCACAATCATTCATACAGCATGCATAGAGTCACAATCATTCATACAGCATGCAGCGCTCCACAATCATTCATACAGCATGCAGCGCGCTACAATCATTCATACAGCATGCAGTGCTCCACAATCATTCATACAGCATGCAGCGTGCTACAATCATTCATACAGCATGCAGCGTGTCACAATCATTCATACAGCATGCAGTGCTCCACAATCATTCATACAGCATACAGCGCTCCACAATCATTCATACAACAAGCATAGAATCACAATCATTCATACAGCATGCATAGAGTCACAATCATTCATACAGCATGCAGAGAGCCACAATCATTCATACAGCATACAGCGATCCACAATCATTCATACAGCATGCAGCGCGTCACAATCATTCATACAGCATGTGGCGCGTCACAATCATTCACACGGCATGCATAGAGTCACAATTATTCATACAGCATGCAGCATGCTCCAATCATTTATACAGCATGCAGAGAGCCACAACATTCATACAGCATGCAGCGCGCTACAATCATTCATACAGCATGCAGCACGCTACAATCATTCATACAGCATGCAGCGATCCACAATCATTCATACAGCACGCAGCGCGTCACAATCTTTCATTCAGCATGCAGAGAGCCACAATCATTCATACAGCATGCATAGAGTCACAATCATTCATACAGCATGCATAGAGTCACAATCATTCATACAGCATGCAGCACGCTACAATCATTCATACAGCATGCGGCACGTCACAATCATCCATACAGCATGCAGCGCGCTACAATCATTCATCCAGCATGCGGCACGTCACAATAATTCACACGGCATACAGAGAGCCAAAACATTCAAACAGCATGCACAGAGTCACAATCATCCATACAGCATGCAACACGTCACAATTATTAATACAGCACGCAGCACGCTACAATCATTCATGTGGCATGCAGCGCGCCATAATCATTAATACAGCATGCAGAGAGCCACAATCATTCATACAGCATCTAGAGAGTCACAATCATTCATACAGCATGCAGTGCTCCACAATCATTCATACAGCATGCATAGAGTCACAATCATTCATACAGCATGCAGCGCTCCACAATCATTCATACAGCATGCAGCGCGCTACAATCATTCATACAGCATGCAGTGCTCCACAATCATTCATACAGCATGCAGCGTGCTACAATCATTCATACAGCATGCAGCGTGTCACAATCATTCATACAGCATGCAGTGCTCCACAATCATTCATACAGCATACAGCGCTCCACAATCATTCATACAACATGCATAGAATCACAATCATTCATACAGCATGCATAGAGTCACAATCATTCATACAGCATGCAGAGAGCCACAATCATTCATACAGCATACAGCGATCCACAATCATTCATACAGCATGCAGCGCGTCACAATCATTCATGCAGCATGTGGCGCGTCACAATCATTCACACGGCATGCATAGAGTCACAATTATTCATACAGCATGCAGCATGCTCCAATCATTTATACAGCATGCAGAGAGCCACAACATTCTTACAGCATGCAGCGCGCTACAATCATTCATACAGCATGCAGCACGCTACAATCATTCATACAGCATGCAGCGATCCACAATCATTCATACAGCACGCAGCGCGTCACAATCTTTCATACAGCATGCAGAGAGCCACAATCATTCATACAGCATGCATAGAGTCACAATCATTCATACAGCATGCATAGAGTCACAATCATTCATACAGCATGCAGAGAGCCACAATCATTCATACAACATGCATAGAGTCACAATCATTCATACAGCATGCATAGAGTCACAATCATTCATACAGCATGCAGAGAGCCACAATCATTCATACAGCATGCAGCACGTCACAATCACTCATACAGCATGTGGCGCGTCGCAATCATTCACACGGCATGCATAGAGTCACAATCATTCATACAGCATGCATAGAGTCACAATCATTCATACAGCATGCGGAGAGCCACAATCATTCATAAAACATGCATAGAGTCACAATCATTCATACAGCATGCATAGAGTCACAATCATTCATACAGCATGCAGCGATCCAGATTCATTCATACAGCATGCAGCGCGTCACAATCATTCATACAGCATGTGGCGCGTCACAATCATTCACACGGCATGCATAGAGTCACAATCATTCATACAGCATGCAGCATGCTACAATCATTCATACAGCATGCAGAGAGCCACAACATTCATACAGCATACAGCGATCCACAATCATTCATACAGCATGCAGCGCGCTACAATCATTCATACAGCATGCAGCACGCTACAATCATTCATACAGCATGCAGCGGTCCACAATCATTCATACAGCATGCAGCGCGTCACAATCTTTCATACAGCATGCAGAGAGCCACAATCATTCATACAGCATGCATAGAGTCCAATCATTCATACAGCATGCATAGAGTCACAATCATTCATACAGCATGCAGAGAGCCACAATCATTCATACAACATGCATAGAGTCACAATCATTCATACAGCATGCATAGAGTCACAATCATTCATACAGCATGCAGCGCGTCACAATCATTCATACAGCATGTGGCGCGTCACAATCATTCACACGGCATGTATAGAGTCACAATCATTCACACAGCATGCATAGAGTCACAATCATTCATACAGCATGCAGAGAGCCCCAATCATTCATACAGCATGCAGCGCGTCACAATCATTCATACAGCATGCAGCGCGCTACAATCATTCATACAGCATGCAGCGCGTCACAATCATTCATACAGCATGCAGCGTATCACAATCATTCATACAGCATGCAGAGAGCCACACTTATTCATACAGCATGCAGCGCGCCACAATCATTCATACAGCATGCAGCACGCTACAATCATTCATACAGCATGCAGCGCTCCACAATCATTCATACAGCATGTGGTGCGTCACAGTCATTCACACAGCATGCAACACGCTACAATCATTCATACAGCATGCAGAGAGCCACAATAATTCATACAGCATGCAGCGCGCTACAATCATTCATACAGCATGCAGCAGGCTACAATCATTTATACAGCATGCAGCATGCCACAATCATTCATACAGCATGCAGCGCGCCACAATCATTCTTACAGCATGCAGCGCGCCACAATCATTCATACAACATGCATAGAGTCACAATCATTCATACAGTATGCAGTGCGCTACAATCATTCATACATGATGCAGCGCACCACAATCATTCATACAGTATGCATAGAGTCACAATCATTCATACAGCATGCATAGAGTCACAATCATTCATACAGCATGCATAGAATCACAATCATTCATACAGCATGCAGAGAGCCACAATCATTCATACAGCATGCAGCGCGTCACAATCATTCATACAGCATGCAGCGCGCTACAATCTTTCATACAGCATGCAGCGTGCCACACTTATTCATACAGCATGCAGCGCGCCACAATCATTCATACAGCATGCAGCGCGCTACAATCATTCATACAGCATGCAGCGCGCTACAATAATTCATACAGCATGCAGCACGCTACAATCATTCATACAGCATGCAGCACGCTACAATCATTCATACAGCATGCAGCGCCTACAATAATTCATACAGCATGCAGCACGCTACAATCATTCATACAGCATGCAGCGCGCTACAATAATTCATGCAGCATGCAGCACGCTAGAATAATTCATACAGCATGCAGCACGCTACAATCATTCATACAGCATGCAGCGCCTACAATAATTCATACAGCATGCAGCACGCTACAATAATTCATACAGCATACAGCGCGCTAGAGCCACAGTCGTTATACAATACGTAACTCGTCACGCGCCGCCACGGTCACGACGCAACACGTCAGTCTTTGATAGGTGGTTCGTAGTTGAGAGTTTGTAGTTTACTATGATATGTACTAGAAATTGATGCGTTATTGCATCATTGCCCCCATTATACAGATCGAATTACGTACATTGTGACAACACACCGGCGACACGGCTGCAAGAACACACACATGAAATCACATAAAGCTCGCCAAATTTGCAGTGCTTTTCTAGTGAACGGATATTATTGAGCGAAAAAAAAAATATAATAGGTAGGCTTTGCTTGGCACAAAGAAAGAATATATTTCTAGAAAACAGGGATTGTTGAGAATACAATAACTAGTAAACGTCTACTGTTTGAAACGAGAAAAGAGAACAATGCTGAACATAACCTGTCTACTATCGAAGTTTAGCGGAATGTTTGAATATATACGAGCAAAAAAGTAGTATTACTATAGATATAATAACAATGGCATATTTATAGCACTATGACGTAAAAGACACGTCACTCAGCAACTGGATTATAAGCATTTACAATTTGTGCAATATAGTGGGAGCAGTGAATTTCCATTTCAAATCTGTAATTCCACTTCAATGACATAAACCATTATCATTAGAAAATACTACGAATTGGTAATTTACATTTGACGACGTCATATTACACACACACATAGAATGGTCATCACGAAAATTATAATTCATTGTTGGTGCTGTTTTAGAAATTGGTCACGTGTTTAGATGCGAGCTCAACGCTTCTTTGCTCACATAGATACCGTTGTTAGGTAGACAGGCATAGTTTTTATCGTCGTTCAAGGCATGCGGTCTGAAATACAGGCTGCAAAAACTAATAAATAATGTAGTAAAATCACACACAGAAATAACACACAAACAAAACAGACAAATTAATAATAAAGGTTATTCATCTTCAATTTTAGAATAATTACATAAGGACAGACGCGTTAACTTTCAATATCATTGTAACGGTCGGTTTCTATTTCGAGACAATGAGGTGAGCAAAAAAAATGAGTGAGGATAGACTCTGAAAATAAATATCGTTTGGCTTCAAGACGAATTTTGACATTTCGATATTTTCTAGTTATCCATAGCTGGAATATTACTACATCAATCCAAATACAAACGACATTTTATTGCATACTGCACTATAATAACAGTTTAACAATAAGGCTATGAACAGCATCACATGAATTGTGACCAGTTATCGAATGATTGAAAGTCACCTTTCACATTTGTGATGTTCGTAGTGTTATTAGTAGTAATCTGTGTTGCTGAAACGCATTCAACATCGACAGTGTTTGCTTCATTAAGCAGTATAGTAGTCTATGTGGTCTACGACTTAGCATGATCCTCTTGCATACTCAAGTTGTTGGTCTGAATTCAACCACTGGGTGAGTTGGAATTTTACTTTTACATACAATATCATGAAATTATACAAGTAATAACATATCAATTATGAAATGAAATAAATCTTAGCCCCATATGACATTCCACGACAATCCCGTGTTTGATAAATATTGAACAATAGACTTTTTGGTCTGGTGATTAGAATATTCGTCTTGCATATTGATGGTCTTCAATCACAAACTGGGAAGTTGGAATTCATGAAATATTTGTTTTCTCTATTTCAAAGACAAATGCAATCAAATGTCATGATTTATCTTTTCATGTATTTATTTGGATCTGAGCCCGCTTTTGGCAATTGTAGCGACATTCACTGATGACACCTGGATAACCCACACCTGCTCATAACTTATCATGATCAGGTTCATAGGCATATTAGTGAGTGGGACAACTGGCGGATATAAATGTCAACTGTGGAATGTTGTTCTAATACTTGTGGCGCCGATAAGTATGAACTAACGGTTACATATAGAAGTTATTTCCCAACATAGGGGGCAATTAATCAGATATATTATGGCGTGTTAAATACTTCGTGTGATTTGCTATATGTGCGGAGGCCACGCTTCGAGCTCTTGAACTTCCATGTATGGTGCTGTGGTTTTGGAAGGGACATTAAAGGAATCTCAGGCAGTTCCGACGTGGCGCTGAGATGAGATGAGAGGTTGAAACGATACGATTCTCTGTGTGTTTTGTTCAGTGAAAAGGTGGCGAACTCCCCGAACCCTGGTACCTCAGAATTGGTTTAATAACACGATAATTGAGCCATCATACAAATATCAACAAACTTACCAGCAAACAACCACTACAAAATAAATGCTACATAATTCATATACATTATTGAGGAGAGGCAAGGAGGGTAGCTGGTACGGTTTTACGGGAAATAAAAAGGGCTTTTTACAATTTACAATGGAAAAAAAAACGTTTTTACAGTTTACAGTGTTAAAAAAGGAACATTGAATGGTCCGAAGAGCTCTCCGGCTCAAATTCTCCGCCATTGCTGCGCCGTGTGTAGAGACGCACGCGCATATTACCCTCGTAATGCTCTTCATTCGGTTAGAGGGCCTTTTACGTCTTGACATTCGATTTTGTAGTGAATTGTGTCATCTAGTCGTTTTACAGTTTCTATAATGTAATTTCCCTGGATTATTCTTTACGATTTTTTTATTTGGATGTAAATTCTTGTACGTACCGAGAAAAATTACACATTTTTACAGTGTACGAAAAAAATATTTGATCGATTACGTTGTACGTCTAGCCTGTGATTACAAAATTACGGAATTTATTTTTTCAATTTACGTAATACGAACAAACAAAATATTGCAATTACGTTGAACGAAAATAACCCTTGCCCCCCCCCTCATTATTGAATATTCACCTGGACGATGTAGGGCACTTTTCAAAGCATTCACATACAAATACAGTCAACCAATTAGTTCATTACAAATTTTCAGTTGATTGCCAACACATCTTTCCATACTGTAATTACATTTGACACCAAGGCTTGCAATAGAAAAGACCAAAAAATGTAACACAGGTGGTAGTTGGCTTTTATTACATCACTGGCTCCCCTGAGTATGATACACACTACATGTCATGCAATATATGCCATTAACTATAGCCAAAAAGTCACGTGACGTGCTAAACAAAAACATCACATCACTGAGACTACCAAAGTATGAAAAATTGCACACTTCCAGGCTTTCTTAAATACAGCAAGACTGCCAAACCACGTGACTTGAATTGTTTCAATGTTGTACTCGATATATACATGCAATGTGATTAATGGTTTCGAAGAAGAAGATTTCCAAAGCATTTTATTTTATAAAGATTTTTTCACGTCCAATGGACAATCTAGAGCATTATCGGAGACGTCTACAAATATTCTACAAGCAAGATATTGCACCTTTTTAACTGATTCGTATCTATGGTGACCTCTGACCCCTATACATAGATAGAATCATTGTGCCCAACGATGTTTCACTTTGTTTGACTTGCAACCTAGTAGCAAACACAGAACTATAATTTGTCCGACAGAGGGACGCCACTTTAAGCACCTGAAATATGAAACTACATCGACGTTTTTCCCTTTATAAACCCAATTTCCACATGAAACACAACCATACCCTAAAAACAAGCTTAAGATAAGGAGACAGTAATTTGTCACGAATTGCAAAAATAACTCTAATAACCTATTCAAAACAACAGTCGTTGCAAACCAATTACAGAGTCTGAAAACAAAACTATAGAATTTGAAAACTAAATATGCTTTCAGCTGTATGCCCTTTGACCTGTAATGCAAACGTTCATTCAGTTATGAATATGGAGAAATGGAAACTACTTAAGATTGTCTTACACCAATCAAAACACTTGGTACTACCATTCAATGTTTTGGCACGTGCTTTAATAAACGTTTGAGTAAAAAAAACGTTATAAACATTTATTCCTTGACACCGCCCTTCAACAAAACATACCATAACCCCTGACGCTCAAAAGTGTAAGCCATGTGTTAATTTAGAACATTGCAAATCTGTTTACACTCGACTATAGATCAAAACATTATGTGAATAGTCTTACACCATCTCTTCGTCGCTAGAGGGCTCCATTCATTGAAACGGTGCATTTCATCGGCTCTTAACCCCGTTTTGTTTATATACATTTCGTACATTTAGTACTTGTGGAAACAGAACAAAACAAATTTAGCGCCCCAGCAGCAATAGTGATATCTTCAATCGACATAATCGGATATATATCGGATATCTCTTTCTCAACTTTAACATATCTATGAAGGTATTGATATGTCGTATACATGTATATAATAGTAGAATAGGCATAAGCCAGAACTGTTAACCAACGCGTGTGTGACCTCTACTCTGACACTAACTCGCTGATATTCTCATTGGTCTGCCCTCAATCAGCCCCCGGCCATTTTATCTTGAGTTGTTGATATCGCACTTTTGCAAAATGTGTAAGTTAAAACAGATTAACGCTGTTATTTACTGTTTCCAGTGTACACGGGTTTGGAAGCCGAATGTACTGTAAACTAATCACCTTAAAACATTCTACTGCTCTCACCTGTTAGACCAAATATTGAACGCAATACATTTGATGGATTGGGTGCATTGAGTGACGTCACAGTTTTGACCTCGTAGAAGCAAGCAAAGGGCTCTATGGTGAAGTATATTCCGTGCAAATTTAATAACATTTACATTAAAACACACTTTTGCATTTACTATTGTACACAATTTCTACCTTAAAACTCGGTTCTTACACAACCTTTCGTTGTCCGTGCCATATGTTTTGTGAATGCTGGAAAGTAGGAAAAGTTTCTTGGAATGCTGCAAAACTTGCTGAAAAGTTGATAATTTTACGTAGAAACTTGAAACAAAAACTGCCACTAAAATTATGGAGATTCGTTCTATGGGGATGCAAAGTAGTTCTTTCCACCACCATTTTCACTGGGTTTGGTACAAACAATTAATAACTTATTTTAATTAATAACTTATTTAAAATATTTCACTTCATCTACAATAAAGCGTTTAATAGACGATGACCCACAGTACTGGTCAAGATTGTAGTGTTGTCACCGTGACTAAACACACACTGGAAAGGAATTCTTTTCAAATCAGGTGATCTTATTTCCACACGAAATTGATTACAAATTGATTAAAATTACAAATACATATACTACTTTCTGCTTTCGTTATACCTGATGTTGTCGCCCACGACAATCTAGTACAATAAACACGCAAAATTCACAACCACTCTGATTTGTTTAATGCTGTACAGACAGTAACTTTATTGTAAGACATCCGTATAGCTAATAGAGGTACGGTTGCAGCGTCAGACAATTACTCGCAAATGACACCCTCTCGGGTATATCAGCACTCGAAAAAAAATGTTGGAAATAACGTTTTAGGGGGTCTAGATTTCAATATTGGACAGACCCCCCATGCAAAATGTCGTGCCCGGCCACCGGCACTGGCTGGGCCACTGCGTTAAATGTATTGGACTATTACTCCAACGGTAGTCATGTCCTCCATACTTTAGCTGCAATCAAGGATGTACATATGAATATAGAGCCTTTTTCTGTCACACTATTTGAACTGAACTATCACCGGATACATGTGCACACATAATACGTACGAGGGCGTGAATCTGGCAATGCGAAACTGATTTGATGACAGAAGCAAAAAAGAAAAGAGATTTGCAAGTGACTTGTAGTAGAGATAGCAAAGAGAAAACATAACGAACGGGATCCCTAGCACATTTTTTGTTATTTAGTAGTAATGATGATTGATTAATCTTATCTTACTAAATGTTTGAAACGTCATAATTCGATTTACTCACTGCCTGCGTGATTACAGTGTGTGAAAATATCCCATGAACTCTTACAAGCGAGTTTTATTCCCGATTTATACCCATATCTCTAATAAGCTTTTTTGATAACGACTAAATACTGGTCACATGGTGGGAAAATGCAATGCACCACATGGAAGTAAGATTTGATAAGTTTAAAGAAGAGATAAGAACTAATATTAATTTGTTGCCTATTACAAGATTAATATAATTCAACAATTGTGGCAAACAGTGGATCTCTCATTAGTAAATTTATTGGAACGTTGCCCAATACATTAGTTATGATTACTAGTGAATTACAAGATTCTAGTCCCATACGCGTATCGCTACAACATCAGCCAAACAAAATTGACGCAATGCAATTAACTGAAAACTAACTTAGTATACCAAAAATTAGAAGTTATTAGAAGCCGGGAGAGTCATCATTTCGGATGATAAAGCCATTCACTAAGGCTTTGTCGGGGATTATTGCCAAAATATCCGAGTCGACCGGTCACTGGTAGCATAGTGGTTGTCATGTCAAAGTCATGATTGATAGACCCAAGTTCAAGCTGGACACCAAAAAGAGGGTCGACCTCTACGCTGGATGAGTGTTCCATCGACTCAATTGGAAGGCCAATTCCACTGGCCAAGATTTATTCACTAAAGAATGCTACTTTGGGGAACCTTGCTTGAGGTCTGCAAGTGCTTATGTTTGACTAAGCATGGTTGACACCAATTGTCATTTGATAGAGAGATGGCCACACAGCCCTGTCATGTAGTCCCAAACATGAATATGGTTTCTGTGCCAAAAATTCAATATTTGTCAGCACAAGCACAAACAAGTTACGAGAGACAGCAGTGACATTCAATGTAAAATTAAAAAAAAATTGTCGAACGACTCTAAGAAACTTGTTGAAGAGGGAATGTCACTGGATATGATTAATTTAATTCACATATTAATAATGTCGTAGATAGGTCTACGGCGAAAATCTCAACTTATGACAGTTATAAAGAATTTTGAAAGAACACGTGTCAGATTTACTAGAAAATAGTCTGGAGTAGTTAAATTATTCATGTTAAAGAGCGAATAATAAATATAGATTCGTTGGACATCTTAAAGAATTAAATTCAAAAGTCATGTCTATACATTTTCCATTACCAGAAATTCGAGTGTTTTGGAACGATCAGAAATAATTATCCCCGTTATTTCAATACTTTTTAATTCCGACTATCATTAATTGCCAATCCACCATGACGATAGGCACTTGACCTCATTTAGTACGTCTGATGTGGAAAATAAATAATGCAGGGCACCATAGGGATTTATCAACAGCGGAAATTGTTCATGCGTACAGTTTAATATTTTAATATATCATATGGCATTTTCTAATTGTATATGTTGATGATTTAATTTGTACATTCACCAGATTCACGTGCACACATAACACGTATGAGGGCATGAATGTGGTTATACGCAACCGATTCGAATAACAATGACAAAGTAAAGCCAAAAGAAAGAAAGATTTGAAGAGACACTAGACAGCGAAGAGAAGATACGACGAAAAGAAAGTCTCCCTAACCACTTGTCAGTTATTTAGTAGTGATGGTTTTTGATTTATCTTATATTCCCAAGTGTTTGAAACGTCATAATTTGATGTACTCACTGTCTTGCGTGATTGGAGTGTGTGTAAATATCTTCAATGATAACGTCCCAAGCACCGGCTCTTGGAAGTTTGCAAGTAGGGATTTATTTTCACCCATCACCCAAATAAATCGCTGTTTTATTTTGCTGAACTGTGTTAATTTATACAAATTTCTGGAAAAAGAAAATATATATATTAGTCCAGGCGATGGGTGCGAAAATTACTCAGATGATGATAAAAGCATGAAAATTAGCACACATGTATGTCCCATAGCAACCGACATGAAGATACCTGTAGACCATTTTTCCGAACAATTTTAATGTATTTTTATATCTGCAGCTTTGATCTTCAAACTGGAGTAAGTGTATACACATAGCAACAGTTGCTAGGCAAAATATTTTCCTTAGTAACCAAGCATATTTGATGTTTGCTGATTTAAACAATTCCATGTATTTCAATATATATAGCTTTAGTATTATATCTTCACTCTGGGGAAAAAGTAAACTGCACATGGTTTTATAACGGTTGCTAGGTGTCGCATACGACTTGTTTACCACTTCCGTGTGACTAAGAATGTTCTAGAACCGTACTGTGTCTGGGTGGAATTTTTAGAAACTGGTTGAATAGGTAACGGAACATTCTAGAAATTTGTAGTAAGTTCCAGACTCATTATGTATGCTGATGTAATGGTCTATTTATAGACAGTGTGGGTATATATAGGGGAGTTGTTCAGCGCTGAGTTCAGAACGGAGATCTCGTTGAATTGTGTTGGAGTTTAAGTATCTAGTTATTGGAGGTTTGGAGTTTTACCGAGTTATTGTACTTGATGTTTGCAGAGTATAATAATACCAGTACCAGTTGAAACCTCATCTGTTGGCTCCGTGTTCGTATGTTATCATCGCCGCCAGGGAAGTCTTTATGTTACTGTTGCCATTTTGGTATTTGAACCATCACACCTGTACTATACCAATTACGGTAATATTACGTTGCGTGTGACATCTGGGGGCTCGTCCGGGAACAGTGAAGACATAGAAGACAACATGGCCGGCGGGATAATAGATATGTCGAAACAAGAGTTGATGGAGTGGGCGGATGAACTGGGAATGACTGGAGAAGACAAAAGGAAATTTATTTTGGAGCAACTGAGTTCTCAGCGAGCTGAGAGACAAGCGGCGAGGGAAGAGAGAAAGGCAAAAATGGAAATAGAAGCAGAGGTGAGGAAAATGGAGATTGAAGAAAGAAAGGAAAAGTTACGACTGGAAGCGGAAGCAGAACAGCGAGAAAAGGAAAGAGAATTTGAGTTAAGGAAATTAGAGCTGCAAGCAGCTATGCCGGGGTTCCAACAGGCTGATTTTGGCGGTCAACGAAATGTGGTCAGTGATGCACAGCCACCAAAGTTGCCTGTATTTGTTGATGGTAAGGACGAACTTGATAGTTATTTATTGCGGTTTGAGAGGTTTGCAACGAATGCGAGTTGGCATAGAGATGGATGGGCCATAAAATTGAGTGCGCTGTTGACTGGTAGAGCACTGGAAGTATATTCCAGGATGTCCGACACTGATGCGGTTGACTATGATCGTGTGAAGGTGGCGCTGTTGACAAGATACGATTTCACAGAAGATGGGTACAGGAAGCGATTCCGTGAAATTAAACCTGAAAGTTCCGAGAGTCCTGACCAGTTAATTGTGCGGCTTAAGGATTATTTTGCTAAATGGGTTGAGTTGTCAGGCACTGCAGCAACATATGATGGTGTTACCGACTTGATGGTGAAGGAGCAGTTTATTGGTGCTTGTACAAAAGATCTTTCAGTTCATCTTAAAGAAAGAGCACCCAAAGATTTAAATGAGTTGGCGGTAATAGCAAAGCAGTACCTAGTGGCACATGATCGACAGTTATCCACGAAGAACAAGGTGAGGCGTAATGATAATGACACTGCCATTGGTAATACTGATGTGGGACAGGGCAGTGGTATCCGGTGTTTTGTATGTCAGGGTGTTGGTCATCGAGCAGCACAATGTCCATCCCGCGTTACTGATGTCGACCATGGATAAAGTCAAGTTTGCAAATGGCCGAGTGATGAGATGGGCGATGACTCTGCAAGGATATAATCATCGTGTTGAGGATATTCCTGGACTGAGGAACTTTTGAACAGTATAGTAGAATGTTATTCGTTTATGACTGTATTTCATATTTTATTATATTCTACTGTATGTGATTTTCGAATTTATGTACTCAGTTCGATTTGATATATTGTATTGTTGTTTTATTTGAAATTGTTATCGTATTCGTATCATTGACGTCGTTGCTAGTTATGTAATATTATATGTTATAATATTCTTGAGAGGGGAGGCATGTCGCATACGACTTGTGTACCACTTCCGTGTGACTAAGAATGTTCTAGAACCGTACTGTGTCTGGGTGGAATTTTTAGAAACTGGTTGAATAGGTAACGGAACATTCTAGAAATTTTTGTAAGTTCCAGACTCATTATGTATGCTGATGTAATGGTCTATTTATAGACAGTGTGGGTATATATAAGGGAGTTGTTCAGCGCTGAGTTCAGAACGGAGATCTCGTTGAATTGTGTTGGAGTTTAAGTATCTAGTTATTGGAGGTTTGGAGTTTTACCGAGTTATTGTACTTGATGTTTGCAGAGTATAATAATACCAGTACCAGTTGAAACCTCATCTGTTGGCTCCGTGTTCGTATGTTATCATCGCCGCCAGGGAAGTCTTTTTGTTACTGTTGCCATTTTGGTATTTGAACCATCACACCTGTACTATACCAATTACGGTAATATTACGTTGCGTGTGACACTAGGCAACGCATTTACCTGATCATATCACCATGTTGGCTTTTTTAACCCATCAATTATTGTTGGCCTATTTTTATAGAACAATTATATAAATAGGTAATGCATGCTCCTGATGGTTTTTATTGAATCATAATCCATTAATTTTAGTGATCGTTTCAGGGCTGGAGATGTAGTTACTTATTGGTGGTGGAAGATAGATGTCTTCAATTAACCTACTGGTGCATGTTCAGAAATGGCGAGCCCCTCACAAACCACTACCCAGACAAGTGACTGGTCGAAATGCATTGTTTGTCAACTAGACAGCAAAGAATCATTGACATGTCCCACAGATGCAGGCTATAAGACAATTGCTGAAAACATCAGTCAATTTAATGAACTTCAGTGCATGCCTGTACAAATAGATGCTACACGTTTGGACAATGGGAATGGCGTAGAATCCACATTTAAGGAACATAATGCAAAGTGGCAAAAGTAAATTGGAATGTGCCAAAGAGCGAAAGCGAAAGTCTAATGAAGAGCCAACAACATTGGCAAAACGGATTTTCACACGCAGCATTAGTGGAGAATCAGATACCACCCACGCGCAGAGCAAAACCCCAGTGTGTTTCTTCTGTTGCAAAGCAGAAACTGCAAAGGAAAAACTTCACGAAGTCTGCACATTAAAGTTAGATTACCGTGTAAGGAAGTGTGCACAAGAGATCCAAGACGAGGTCCTTCTGGCTAAATTAGGTGCAGTAGACCTTATCACGCTTGAAGCAAAATACCATGCAAGATGCCTCACCAATTTGTACAACAGAGTATGTGAAAAGGTCTCACAAATTTCATGTGTATCAAGTGACCAAACATGTAAAAGTATCGCGTTAGCAGAGCAGATACCCTACATAGAGGAAAGGAGACAAGACGAAGACATAAAGGTGTTCTTACTAAGCTGTACACTGAGAAACTAGATCAGCTTGGTGTAAATGTTCCTACACGAATAAACAGTAAGCACCTTAAAGACAGAATTATAATGCTTCTCCCAGATGTAAAAGCCTACAGGGAAGGAAGAGATGTGTTCATGGCTTATGAGGATGATGTAGGAACCCTCCTACGTCAAGGCTACCAGACTGATCCAGATGGACAGAGTGTAAATATGACCCAAATTGCAGACTCGATCCGACGTGACATTTTAACACAGAAGGTAACATTCTCAGGGTCATTTGACGAAAATAGTCAGGTTGAATCAGTACCTCAGTCACTTCTGTCGCTTGTCAGCATGCTCATCAATGGATCAAATATTACGGATCAGACATGCAACAAGAACCTCAGTCAACCAGTGCTTACCATCGCTCAGCTGTTAGTTTTCAGCAGCATCAAGAGGCGCAGAGACTATAGTAAAATACAACATGTCTATCACGGCAAAGATCATGAGACGCCTTACCCGTCTACATGGGACTTAAGGCCCATGCATTAATGAGAGAACGACAGTTGGTTGATTGTCTTTATGCTCTTGGTGTGTCAGCCTCATATGATCGAATCATGGATATAGTCACATCATTGGGAAATAATGTCTGTGAGTATTATCACCAGATTGGCACAGTCTGTCCTCCCCAGATCCAGAAGGGTGAGTTCATCACCGCAGCCACTGATAATATAGACCACAATCCAAGCTCAGCTACCTCCACTGGTTCATTTCACAGTACAAGCTTGTCCTTGTTCCAAAACATTACAACCGAGAGTAAAAGTGATGATAACTACCGTGGTTTTACCCATTCAATAAAACCTTTGAAGGCACAGAGGAAAAACTTACCCATGGCCTATTGTGACATAAGACCGACAGGTATGCCATCAGGTGATGTCTATGTTCCACTAACTTCTAGTAACCTGACATCTTCCTGCGATAAACTGAGTGAAAAGATGAAAAAAGAATACAACTGGCTGAATCATGTTAAGAATGAGAAGATGCATGCAGTTGAAATATCCTGCGAGTCTAACATATCTTGGGTCGCATACCATGCCAGTCGAATGGCAGAATCAAACCTTTTACCATCTATCAATGCCATGCTGCCTCTGTTTGCTGAGGAGGCCAGCTCCCCATCAATGCTGCGTCACTGCTTTGATGTTATTCAGGCATCTGTACACTTTGTCAACCCTGATCAGATTCCATTAATTTGTGTTGATCAGCCACTGTTCGCAAAACTGAAACAACTACAATGGTCCATGGACAGCCAGTATGAAGAGGACAAGTTTGTAATTCTTCTTGGTGGACTCCACACGGAGATGTGTTGCTCCAAAGTATTGGGTCATTAGCTGGAAGGGAGTGGATGGGTTGAAGCTCTTCAAGAGGCAGAACTTGCCACTCGTGGAATTGCAAAATCTTTCCATGTCACTCGGACCCGGCATGCCCATCAAGTAACTGCATGCACACTGTATATTCTCCTGAAGAATGCATATGATATGTATGCCACCAACATAGAAGGCCCTGCAGAGACTTTCAACATGTGGTGCACACGTCGGAAGACTGACAGTCCACAATTCCTGTACTGGTACACAAACCTTGAGTTGGAACTGCATGCCTTGGCATTTGTGCGTTCATTGCGTACTGGTGACTTCGATTTGTACAAAGATACACTGACTAAATTAACACTTTGGTTTTTCAGTCTCAACCACACCCATTACGCCCGCTGGATGTCAGTTCACGTGAGAGATATGTGAGCCTGGACGACACCCATCCTGATGTTGCCCGAGAATTTCGGCACGGCAAGTTCGTCATGGCCAAGTCTTTGAGAAAATTCTCCCTCATCGCAATTGATCATGGCCATGAGCAAAATAATAGTGTGATGAAGGTGATGGGTGAGTCATTGGACTGATACAGGATGCTGATGCTCTTTTATGATGGGCAGTAGCAGGGCCAGAACTTGTCCGTGTCATATCTGAATTGGAGTCATCCATGGTAAGGGAAACATGCGAGTCCCAGCCAGAGAAACCACCATGAGCAAACTGATGCTACCCAGAAGAAATTTGCTACACAGGTCGATACACTGGTCAGAATAATTGAGGGTATGGGGAGTCCGTTTGAAGAAGAAAGCCAAGATTTTCTGAGACTGCATTCAAAGGACATCATGGACAAGCAGTCAATTGAGTGCCTCACTACAATACAATCAAAGGGTCAAGAACAGTATGGAATATTTGTAAATGAGCGTCTCCGGGCTAACATCAAACCAATAACAGCAACCATCACCAGGAACAAAGTAGTACTGTTCAACGAGCAAGCACACAAGTCAAAGAAAACAGGGACACATGTCAATCTTCTCCAAAGCGAATCATCCCTTTTTGCAAGACTGTATGTTGCATGCCAGACAAGAGATGGTGATTTGGACAATTTCTTCAGCCATGAAAATCATCAATTCCCACCATCCTTTCTTCATATGGACAATTACGTCTGGGGTAAAAGTCAGATCCCATTAGCTGTCTTGAACAACATATCCAGTCACCATGTAATTCAAGGCCAGATACGGATGTGAGCATCATGGATGGTGCTGTCCTCGTGAACATCCTTAGACCTGGAGGATGCAAGACATTTGGCGACTATGCTGCAAATGTGTTTGTTCCACACATCACAAGAGAACAGAACAAGGCTCAACGAGTAGATATTGTGTGGGATCAATACTTTTGAGAACAGTCTAAAAGCACAAACCAGGGAAAAGCGTACTATGGGTCCTAGTCAACGTAGGCGTGTTGAAGTGTCCAGCCCCATACCAAAGAACTGGCAGCAGTTTCTCTGAGTGAATAGCAAGAAGATAGAATTGTTCAAACTTCTTAACAATGAACTGATATCAAGTGCATCAGCAGAGAACCCTCTTGTTGTCACTGATGGTGCTGATGTACTCTGTATACCTGCACAAGACACATCCAGCATTACTCCAAGCAATCAAGAAGAAGTAGATTCCAGAATCATGGTACATGTTGCTGATGCTGTCAGGCAGGGCTTTCACAAGATCCTTGTTCGGACAGTAGACACCGATGTAGTTGTTTTAGCAGTAGCGACTGTCCAGCAGCTAGGAAGGATAGACCTCTGAATTGCATTTGGAAGTGGAAAGAACTTTCACTACATCCCAGCCCATGAGATAAGTGCCTCCCTTGGCCAACACAAATCGTTGGTACTTCCGGTGTTCCATACTTTCACCGGCTGCGACACTGTGTCCCAATTTGCCCAAGTTGGAAAGAAGACTGCATGGAAAGTGTGGGAGACGCATGATGAACTCACTGGAGCCTTCTATGAACTGCACAGAGCACCAGAACAAATATCTGAAGAGACTGAGGCTTCACTAGAGTACTTCACCATCCTTCTCCATGACAGGACAGCAACAAGTACCTCCATCAACGAAGTCAGAAAGCTTCTATTCACACGAAAAGGACGTCAGATGTCAGCCCTTCCTCCTACCAAGGCAGCCTTACAGCAACATATCAGAAGGGCAGCATTGGAGACGTACTACTATACCATATCGCCAGATGCCTTCCCCTTCTGAGTGGGGATGGACTTGCCCAGAACAGTGGAGGCCCCTTTGGACAAACTAACAAGAAGCAAGAGTGTCCTGCCCAGAGTTGCTGAAGTGTCAATATAGGAGCAGATGTAGAGACTGCAAATGTGTACGAGCGCACTTAAAATGCACCGTTTATTGTACATGCACAGGAGATTGTGACAATTCCTGAAACTATGATTAATGACTTGAGAACGTTTATTGTGAGAATACATATTTTTGAAACAATCCATCTGACCAAAAATAGTTGGTTTCTTTCATGAATGTATTGCCTAACAACATTGTTTCAATTTGATGTACATGCAGTAAAAGACCATGGCTTTCTGATTCCGGTAAATAGGCCATGGATTGTTATATGTGTTGCTATGGTAAACAGGTTACTTAGCAACTAAATATGTTTTTATCTGTCAATTAACATTAATGAGAATCTGTAAAGATTATTATAATATATCAAAAAATGTCTCTTCTGTAACGTTTAGGCAGTATTAAGTTGAAACATGATTTACAAAGAGACAATTAAGATACAAATAGACAGTTGGTATGGATCATCCGCTGCCTAGCAACAACCAAATTCTGTTTTTGTTAATTTTGATTTATTTATATTTATAGAATTTATAATTCTGTTGTTCCCGGATCGATGAAATGACGAACATCTTCCAAAACATTGGTTTCAAAAGAGACGATGACGGACACTGCGCCCTCTACATCTGACGTGACCTGACGTTAAATATTGTGTAGTGGTGCGCCGAACGTAAATATTGAATTAAAAATATAAAATCCCTGTGAAAATGAAGGTTGTCTTATTAGTAATTGTTACGTTTAGTTTATTGGTTGAATGGCAAGTAATATTCAAATAAACGCTAAAGATTGAGTGAGAAAGCAATTAGTGGGCCTTGAAAAAAAAAAAAAAAAAAAAAAACGCGCTTCCGATCAAACAAGCTTTTTGACGCAGCACGCATATTGCAGATTTAAGCAATTTGTTAACAGAGCGCCCGTTTAGTGACGTAATAACTGACCAGAAACATTTGATTACGTCTTAGCAATACCAATAACACTGTACCCACTGTGGTGTTTTAAAACAGTCGGATAGCACTGCACCAACTGTGGTGTTTTAATACCCTCGGATAGAACTGCATCCACTGTGGTATTTTAATACACTCGGATAGCACTGCACACACTGTGGTGTTTTAATACCCTCCGATAGAACTGCACCCACTGTGGTATTTTAATACACTCGGATAGCACTGCACACACTGTGGTATTTTAATACCCTCGGATAGAACTGCACCCTCTGTGGTATTTTAATACACTCGGATAGCACTGCACACACTGTGGTATTTTAATACATTCGGATAGCTCTGCACCCACTGTGGTGTTTTAATGTCCTGGAATAGCAATCCCCCCACTGTGTTACCCTCGGATAGAACTGCACCCACTGTGGAGTTTTAATACACTTGGATAGTACGACGCTCACTGTGGTGTTTTGATGCCCTCGGATAGAACTGCACCCACAGCGGTGTTTTAATACCCTCGGATAGAACTGCACACACTGTGGTATTTTAATACACTCTGATAGCTCTGCACCCACTGTGGTGTTTTAATACCCTCGGATAGAACTGCACCCACCGTGGTATTTTAATACACTCGGATAGCTCTGCACCACTGTGGTGTTTTAATGTCCTGGAATAGCAATCCTCCCACTGTGTTACTCTCGGATAGAACTGCACCCACTGTGGTGTTTTAATGCCCTCGGATGGAACTGCACACACTGTGGTATTTTAATACCCTCGGATAGCACTGCACCCTCTGTGGTGTTTTAATACTCTCGAATATCACTGCACACACTGTGGTGTTTTAATACCCTCGCATAGAACTGCACACACTGTGGTGTTTTAATACCCTCGTATAGAACTGAACACACTGTGGTGTTTAATACCCCCAAAAAGCACTGCACCCACTGTTATGTTTAATGCCATGGAATAGCACTCCACCCACTGTGGTGTTTTAATACACTCGGATAGTACTGCACACACTGTAGTATTTTAATGCACTCGGATAGCTCTGTACCTACTGTGGTGTTTTAATGCTCTCGGATACAACTGCACCCACTGTGGTGTTTTAATACCCTCGAATAACACTGCAACCACTGTGGTGTTATAATACCCTCGGAGAGAAGTGCACCCACTGTGGTATTTTAATATCCTCTAATAGCACTGCACACTATGTGATATTTTAATATCCTGGAATAGCAATCCACCCACTGTGGTGTTTTAATACCCCCGGATAGAACTGCAACCACTGTGGTGTTTTAATACCACCGGATAGAACTGCAACCACTGTGGTATTTTAATGCCCTTGGATAGAACTGCACCCACTGTGGTGTTTTAATACCCTCGAATAGAACTGAACCCACTGTGGTGTTGTAATACCCTCGATAAGCACTGTACCCACTGTGATGTTTTAATACCGTCGGATAGTACTGCACCCACTGTGATGATTTAATACCTTCGGATAGAACTGCACGCACTGTGGTATTTTAAAACACTCGGATAGCACTGCAACCGCTTCGGTGTTTTAATGAACTCCGATAGTACTACACCCACTGTGGTGTTTTAATACCCTCGGATAGAACTGCACACACTGTGGTATTTTAATACACTCGGATAGCTCTGCACCCACTGTAGTGTTATAATACCCTCAGAGAGAACTGCACCCAGTGTGGTGTATTAATACCCTCGAATAGCACTGCACCAACTGAGGTGTTTTAATGCCCCCGGATAGAACTGCATCCACATGGGCGTTTTAATACCCTCGGATAGAACTGCACACGCTGTGGTATTTTAATACACTCGGATAGCACTGCACCCACTGTGGTGTTATAATGCTCTCGAATAGCACTGCACCCACTGTGGTGTTTTAATAACCTCGGATAGCACTGCACCCACTGTGGTGTTTTAATACCTTCGGATAGAACTGCACGCACTGTGGTATTTTAAAACACTCGGATATAGCACTGCAACCACTGCGGTGTTTTAGTGCACTCAGATAGTACTGCACCCACTGTGGTGTTTTAATACCCTCGGATAGAACTGCACACACTGTGGTATTTTAATACACTCGGATAGCACTGGACCCACTTCGGTATGTTAATGTCATCGGATAGTACTGCACCCACTGTGGTGATTTAATGTCCTGGAATAGCAATCCACCCACTGTGGTGTTTTAATGCCCCGGAATAGCAATCCACCCACTGTGGTGTTTTAATTCCCTCGGATAGAGCTGCACCCACTGTGGTATTTTAAAACACCCGGATAGCACTGCACCCGGTGCGGTGTTTTAATATACTCGGATAGCTCTGCACCCACTGTAGTGTTATAATACCCTCAGAGAGAACTGCACCCAGTGTGGTGTATTAATACCCTCGAATAGCACTGCACCGACTGTGATGCTTTAATGTCCTGGAATAGCAATCCTTCCACTGTGGTGTTTTAATACCCTCGGATAGCACTGCACCAATTGTGGTGTTTTAATGCCATCGGATAGTACTGCACCCACAAGCCTGTTTTAATACCCACGGATAGAACTGCACACACTGTGGTATTTTATTACACACGGATTGCCTTGTACCCACTGATTTAATGCTCTCAGATAGAACTGCACCCACTGTGGTGTTATAATGCCCTCGAATAGCACTGCACCCACTGTGGTGTTTTAATACCCTCCGATAGCACTGCACCCACTGTGGTGTTTTAATACCTTCCGATAGAACTACACGCACAGTGGGATTTTAAAACACTCGGATAGCACTGCAACCGCTGCGGTGTTTTAATGCACTCAGATAGTACTGCACCCACTGTGGTATTTTAATACACTCGGATAGCACTGCACCCACTGTGGTGTTTTAATTCCCTCGGATAGAACTGCACCCACTGTGGTGTTTTAATACACTTGGATAGTACTGCGCTCACTGTGATGTGTTGATGCCCTCGGATAGAACTGCGCCCACAGGGGTGTTTTAATACCCTCGGATAGAACTGCACCCACAGGGGTGTTTTCATGCCCTCGAATAGAACTGAACCCACTGTGGTGTTGTAAATACCCTCGAATAGCACTTCACCCTCTGTGATATTTTCATGTCCTACAAAAGCACTCAATCCACTGTGGTGTTTTAATACCCTCGAAAAGCACTGCACCATGTGTGATGATTTAATTTCCTGGAATAGCAATCCACCCACTGTCGTGTTTAAAAACCTTCGGATAGTACTGTGCTCACTGTGGTGTTTTAATAATCTCGGATAGCACTGCACCCACTGTGGTGTTTTAATACCCTCGGAAAGAGCTGCACGCACTGTGGTATTTTAAAACACTCGGATAGCACTGAACCCAATGTGGTGTTTTAATACCCTCGGATAGAACTGCACACACTGTGGTATTATAATGCCCTTGTATAAAACTGCACCCACAGGCCTGTTTTAATATCCTCGTATAGAACTGTACACACTGTGGTATTTTAATACACTCGGATAGCTCTGCACCCATTGTGGTGTTCTAATGCCCTCGGATAGAAGTGCACCCACTGTGGTGTTTTAATACTCTCGGATAGTACTGTGCCCACTGTGGTGTTTTATTACCCTCGTATTGAACTGTAACCACAGTGGTATTTTAATGCCCTTAATCAGCACTGTATCCATTGTTATGTTTAATGCCATGGAATAGTACTCCACACACTGAGGTATTTTGATATACTCGGATAGTACTGCACCCACTGTGTTGTTTTAATAGCCTCGGATGGAACTGCACCCACTGTGGTGTTTTAATACCCTCGGATAGAGCTGCACCCACTGTGGTATTTTAAAACACTCGGATAGCACTGCACCCACTGTGGTGTTTCAATGTCCTGGAATAGCAATCCACCACTGTGGTGTTTTAATACCCTCGGATAGAACTGCACCCACTGTGGTGTTTTAATACACTCGGATAGCACTGCGCTCATTGTGGTGTTATAATACCCTCGGAGAGAACTGCACCCACTGTGGTTTTATAATACCCTCGGAGAGAACTGCACCCACTGTGGTGTTTTCAATACTTCAATTACAGTATAGTTCCCGATGGACTGTATAGCACCATTTAGTGACTTTAAATATGCCTCCGTCGCTGTATGCGTTGTCCACACAATACTGACTTTTATTTATATTTATAGAATTTATAATTGTGTTGTTCCCGGATCGATGAAATGACGAACATCTTCCAAACCATTGGTTTCAAAAGAGACGATGACGGACACTGCGCCCTCTACATCTGACGTGACCTGACGTTAAATATTGTGTAGTGGTGCGCCGAACGTAAATATTGAATTAAAAATATAAAATCCCTGTGAAAATGAAGGTTGGCTTATTAGTAATTGTTACGTTTAGTTTATTGGTTGAATGGCAAGTAATATTCAAATAAACGCTAAAGATTGAGTGAGAAAGCAATTAGTGGGCCTTGAAAAAAAAAAAAAAACGCGCTTCCGATCAAACAAGTTTTTTGACGCAGCACGCATACTGCAGGTTTAAGCAATTTGTTAACAGAGCGCCCGTTTAGTGACGTAATAACTGACCAGAAACATTTGATTACGTCTTAGCAATACCAATAGCACTGTACCCACTGTGGTGTTTTAAAACAGTCGGATAGCACTGCACCAACTGTGGTGTTTTAATGTCCTGGAATAGCAATCCTCCCACTGTGTTACCCTCTGATAGAACTGCACCCACTGTGGTGTTTTAATACACATGGATAGTACTGCGCTCACTGTGGTGTTTTGATGCCCTCGAATAGAACTGCACCCACTGTGGTATTTTAATACCCTCCGATAGAACTGCATCCACTGTGGTATTTTAATACACTCGGATAGAACTGCACACACTGTGGTATTTTAATACCCTCGGATAGAACTGCACCCTCTGTGGTATTTTAATACACTCGGATAGCACTGCACACACTGTGGTATTTTAATACACTCGGATAGCTCTGCACCCACTGTGGTGTTTTAATGTCCTGGAATAGCAATCCCCCCACTGTGTTACCCTCGGATAGAACTGCACCCACTGTGGAGTTTTAATACACTTGGATAGTACGACGTTCACTGTGGTGTTTTGATGCCCTCGGATAGAACTGCACCCACAGCGGTGTTTTAATACCCTCGGATAGAACTGCACACACTGTGGTATTTTAATACACTCTGATAGCTCTGCACCCACTGTGGTGTTTTAATACCCTCGGATAGAACTGCACCCACCGTGGTATTTTAATACACTCGGATAGCTCTGCACCACTGTGGTGTTTTAATGTCCTGAAATAGCAATCCTCCCACTGCGTTACCCTCGGATAGAAGTGCACCCACTGTGGTGTTTTAATACACTCGGATAGTACTGAGCCCACTGTAGTATTTAATGCCCTCAAACAGCACTGTATCCACTGTTATGTTTAATGCCATGGATAGCACTCCACTCACTGTGGTGTATAATACCCTCGGATAGAACTGCACACACTGTGGTATTTTAATACCCTCGAATAGCACTGAACCCACTGTGGTGTTTTAATGTCTTCGAATAGCAATCCACCCACTGTCGTGTTTAAATATTCTTGGATAGAAGTGCACCCACTGCGGTGTTTTAATACCCTCGTATAGAACTGTAACCACAGTGGTAATTTAATGCCCTCAAACAGCACTGTACCCACTGTTATGTTTAATGCCATGGAATAGCACTCACCCACTGTGGTGTTTAATACCCTCGGATAGAACTGCACACACTGAGTTATTTTAATATACTCGGATAACAATCCACCCACTGTGGTGTTTTAATGCCCTAGAATAGCACTGCATCCACTGTGGTGTTATAATGCCCTCGGATAGAACACCACACACTGCGGTTTTTTTAATGCCCTGGGATAGAACTGCACACACTGTGGTATTATAATACCCTCGGAGAGAACTGCCCCCACTGTGATGTTTTAATGCCATCGGATGGCACTGCACCCACTATGGTGTTTTAATACACTCGGATAGCTCTGCACCACTGTGGTGTTTTAATGTCCTGGAATAGCAATCCTCCCACTGCGTTACCCTCGGATAGAACTGCACCCACTGTGGAGTTTTAATACCCTCGGATAGAACTGCACCCAAGGTGGTGTATTAATACACTCGGATAGTACTGCGCCCACTGTGGTATTTAATGCCCACAAACAGCACTGTACCCACTGTTATGTTTAATGCCATGGAATAGCACTCCACCCACTGTGGTGTTTAATACCCTCGGATAGAACTGCACACACTGAGGTATTTTAATACACTCGGATAGCTCTGCACTCACTGTGGTGTTTTAATGTCCTGGAATAGCAATCCTCCCACTGTGTTACCCTCGGATAGAACTGCACCCACTGTGGTGTTTTAATACACTTGGATAGTACTACGCTCACTGTGGTGTTTTGATGCCCTCGGATAGAACTGCACCCACAGCGGTGTTTTAATACCCTCGGATAGAACTGCACACACTGTGGTATTTTAAATCACTCTGATAGCTCTGCACCCACTGTGGTGTTTTAATACCCTCGGATAGAACTGCACCCACCGTGGTATTTTAATACACTCGGATAGCTCTGCACCACTGTGGTGTTTTAATGTCCTGGAATAGCAATCCTCCCACTGCGTTACCCTCGGATAGAACTGCACCCACTGTGGTGTTTTAATACCCTCGTATAGAACTGTAACCACAGTGGTAATTTAATGCCCTCAAACAGCACTGTACCCACTGTTATGTTTAATGCCATGGAATAGCACTCACCCACTGTGGTGTTTAATACCCTCGGATAGAACTGCACACACTGAGTTATTTTAATATACTCGGATAACAATCCACCCACTGTGGTGTTTTAATGCCCTAGAATAGCACTGCATCCACTGTGGTGTTATAATGCCCTCGGATAGAACACCACACACTGCGGTTTTTTTAATGCCCTGGGATAGAACTGCACACACTGTGGTATTATAATACCCTCGGAGAGAACTGCCCCCACTGTGATGTTTTAATGCCATCGGATGGCACTGCACCCACTATGGTGTTTTAATACACTCGGATAGCTCTGCACCACTGTGGTGTTTTAATGTCCTGGAATAGCAATCCTCCCACTGCGTTACCCTCGGATAGAACTGCACCCACTGTGGAGTTTTAATACCCTCGGATAGAACTGCACCCAATGTGGTGTATTAATACACTCGGATAGTACTGCGCCCACTGTGGTATTTAATGCCCTCAAACAGCACTGTACCCACTGTTATGTTTAATGCCATGGAATAGCACTCCACCCACTGTGGTGTTTAATACCCTCGGATAGAACTGCACACACTGAGGTATTTTAATACACTCGGATAGCTCTGCACTCACTGTGGTGTTTTAATGTCCTGGAATAGCAATCCTCCCACTGTGTTACCCTCGGATAGAACTGCACCCACTGTGGTGTTTTAATACACTTGGATAGTACTACGCTCACTGTGGTGTTTTGATGCCCTCGGATAGAACTGCACCCACAGCGGTGTTTTAATACCCTCGGATAGAACTGCACACACTGTGATATTTTAATTCACTCTGATAGCTCTGCACCCACTGTGGTGTTTTAATACCCTCGGATAGAACTGCACCCACCGTGGTATTTTAATACACTCGGATAGCTCTGCACCACTGTGGTGTTTTAATGTCCTGGAATAGCAATCCTCCCACTGCGTTACCCTCGGATATAACTGCACCCACTGTGGTGTTTTAATACCCTCGGATAGAACTGCACCCAATGTGGTGTTTTAATACACTCGGATAGTACTGCGCCCACTGTGGTATGTAATGCCCTCAAACAGCACTGTACCCACTGTTATGTTTTATGCCATGGAATAGCACTCCACCCACTGTGGTGTTTAATACCCTCGGATAGAACTGCACACACTGAGGTATTTTAATACACTCGGATAGCTCTGCACCACTGTGGTGTTTTAATGTCCTGGAATAGCAATCCTCCCACTGCGTTACCCTCGGATAGAACTGCACCCACTGTGGAGTTTTAATACCCTCGGATAAAACTGCACTCGATGTGGTGTTTTAATACACTCGGATAGTACTGCGCCCACTGTGGTATTTAATGCCCTCAAACAACACTCTACCCACTGTTATGTTTAATGCCATGGAATAGCACTCCACCCACTGTGGTGTTTAATACCCTCGGATAGAACTGCACACACTGAGGTATTTTAATACACTCGGATAGCTCTGCACCCACTGCGGTGTTTTAATGTCCTGGAATAGCAATCCTCCCACTGCGTTACCCTCGGATAGAACTGCACCCACTGTGGTGTTTTAATACACTTTGATAGAACTGCACCCAATGTTGTGTTTTAATACACTCGGATAGTACTGCGCCCACTGTGGTGTTTTAATACCCTCGGATAGAACTGCACCCTCTGTGGTATTTTAATACACTCGGATAGCACTGCATACACTGTGGTATTTTAATACCCTCGGATAGAACTGCACCCTCTGTGGTATTTTAATTCACTCGGATAGCACTGCACACACTGTGGTATTTTAATACACTCGGATAGCTCTGCACCCACTGTGGTGTTTTAATGTCCTGGAATAGCAATCCTCCCACTGTGTTACCCTCGGATAGAACTGCACCCACTGTGGTGTTTTAATACACTTGGATAGTACTACGCTCACTGTGGTGTTTTGATGCCCTCGGATAGAACTGCACCCACATCGGTGTTTTAATACCCTCGGATAGAACTGCACACACTGTGGTATTTTAATACACTCTGATAGAACTGCACCCAATGTTGTGTTTTAATACACTCGGATAGTACTGCGCCCACTGTGATGTTTTAATACCCTTGGATAGAACTGCACCCACCGTGGTGCTTTAATACACTCGGATTGCTCTGCATCACTGTGGTGTTTTAATGTCCTGGAATAGCAATCCTCCCACTGCGTTACCCTCGGATAGTACTTCACCCACTGTGGTGTTTTAATACCCTCGGATAGAACTGCGCCCACTGTGGTATTTAATGCCCTCAAACAGCACTGTGCCCACTGTTATGTTTTATGCCATGGAATAGCACTCCACCCACTGTGGTGTTTAATACCCTCGGATAGAACTGCACACACTGAGGTATTTTAATACACTCGGATAGATCTGCACCACTGTGGTGTTTTAATGTCCTGGAATAGCAATCCTCCCACTGCGTTACCCTCGGATAGAACTGCACCCACTGTGGTGTTTTAATACACTTGGATAGAACTGCACCCAATGTGGTGTTTTAATACACTTGGATAGAACTGCACCCAATGTGGTGTTTTAATACACTCGGATAGTACTGCGCCCACTGTGGTGTTTTAATACCCTCGGATAGAACTGCACCCTCTGTGGTATTTTAATACACTCGGATAGCACTGCATACAGTGGTATTATAATACCCTCCGATAGAACTGCACCCTCTGTGGTATTTTAATACACTCGGATAGCACTGCATACACTGTGGTATTTTAATACCCTCGGATAGAACTGCACCCTCTGTGTTATTTTAATACACTCGGATAGAACTGCACACACTGTGGTATTTTAATACACTCGGATAGCTCTGCACCCACTGTGGTGTTTTAATGTCCTGGAATAGCAATCCTCCCACTGTGTTACCCTCGGATAGAACTGCACCCACTGTGGTGTTTTAATACACTTGCATAGTACTACGCTCACTGTGGTGTTTTGATGCCCTCGGATAGAACTGCACCCACAGGCCTGTTTTAATACCCTCAGATAGAACTGCACACACTGTGGTATTTTAATACACTCGGATAGCTCTGCACCCACTGTGGTGTTTTAATACCCTCGAATAGAACTGAACCCACTGTGGTGTTTTAATGTCCTCGAATAGCAATCCACCCACTGTCGTGTTTAAATGCCCTCGGATAGAAGTGCATCCACTGTGGTGTTTTAATTCCCTCGTATAGAACTGTAACCACAGTGGTATATTAATGCCCTCAAACAGCACTGTACCCACTGTTATGTTCAATGCCATGGAATAGCACTCCACCTACTGTGGTGTTTAATACCCTCGGATAGAACTGCACACACTGAGGTATTTTAATACACTCGGATAGCTCTGCACCACTGTGGTGTTTTAATGTCCTGGAATAGCAATCCTCCCACTGCGTTACCCTCGGATAGAACTGCACCCACTGTGGAGTTTTAATACCCTCGGATAGAACTGCACTCGATGTGGTGTTTTAATACACTCGGATAGTACTGCGCCCACTGTGGTGTTTTAATACCCTCGGATAGAACTGCACCCTCTGTGGTATTTTAATACACTCGGATAGCACTGCATACACTGTGGTATTTTAATACCCTCGGATAGAACTGCACCCTCTGTGGTATTTTAATACACTCGGATAGCACTGCATACACTGTGGTATTTTAATACCCTCGGATAGAACTGCACCCTCTGTGGTATTTTAATACACTCGGATAGCACTGCATACACTGTGGTATTTTAATACCCTCGGATAGAACTGCACCCTCTGTGCTATTTTAATACACTCGGATAGCACTGCACACACTGTGGTATTTTAATACACTCGGATAGCTCTGCACCCACTGTGGTGTTTTAATGTCCTGGAATAGCAATCCCCCCACTGTGTTACCCTCGGATAGAACTGCACCCACTGTGGTGTTTTAATACACTTGGATAGTACTACGCTCACTGTGGTGTTTTGATGCCCTCGGATAGAACTGCACCCACATCGGTGTTTTAATACCCTCGGATAGAACTGCACACACTGTGGTATTTTAATACACTCTGATAGCTTTGCACCCACTGTGATGTTTTAATACCCTTGGATAGAACTGCACCCATCGTGGTGCTTTAATACACTCGGATTGCTCTGCACCACTGTGGTGTTTTAATGTCCTGGAATAGCAATCCTCCCACTGCGTTACCCTCGGATAGTACTTCACCCACTGTGGTGTTTTAATACCCTCGGATAGAACTGCGCCCACTGTGGTATTTAATGCCCTCAAACAGCACTGTGCCCACTGTTATGTTTTATGCCATGGAATAGCACTCCACCCACTGTGGTGTTTAATACCCTCGGATAGAACTGCACACACTGAGGTATTTTAATACACTCGGATAGATCTGCACCACTGTGGTGTTTTAATGTCCTGGAATAGCAATCCTCCCACTGCGTTACCCTCGGATAGAACTGCACCCACTGTGGTGTTTTAATACACTTTGATAGAACTGCACCCAATGTTGTGTTTTAATACACTCGGATAGTACTGCGCCCACTGTGGTGTTTTAATACCCTCGGATAGAACTGCACCCTCTGTGGTATTTTAATACACTCGGATAGCACTGCATACACTGTGGTATTTTAATACCCTCGGATAGAACTGCACCCTCTGTGGTATTTTAATACACTCGGATAGAACTGCACACACTGTGGTATTTTAATACCCTCGGATAGAACTGCACCCTCTGTGGTATTTTAATACACTCGGATAGCACTGCACACACTGTGGTATTTTAATACACTCGGATAGCTCTGCACCCACTGTGGTGTTTTAATGTCCTGGAATAGCAATCCCCCCACTGTGTTACCCTCGGATAGAACTGCACCCACTGTGGAGTTTTAATACACTTGGATAGTACGACGCTCACTGTGGTGTTTTGATGCCCTCGGATAGAACTGCACCCACAGCGGTGTTTTAATACCCTCGGATAGAACTGCACACACTGTGGTATTTTAATACACTCTGATAGCTTTGCACCCACTGTGATGTTTTAATACCCTTGGATAGAACTGCACCCATCGTGGTGCTTTAATACACTCGGATTGCTCTGCACCACTGTGGTGTTTTAATGTCCTGGAATAGCAATCCTCCCACTGCGTTACCCTCGGATAGTACTTCACCCACTGTGGTGTTTTAATACCCTCGGATAGAACTGCGCCCACTGTGGTATTTAATGCCCTCAAACAGCACTGTGCCCACTGTTAAGTTTTATGCCATGGAATAGCACTCCACCCACTGTGGTGTTTAATACCCTCGGATAGAAGTGCACACACTGAGGTATTTTAATACACTCGGATAGATCTGCACCACTGTGGTGTTTTAATGTCCTGGAATAGCAATCCTCCCACTGCGTTACCCTCGGATAGAACTGCACCCACTGTGGTGTTTTAATACACTTTGATAGAACTGCACCCAATGTTGTGTTTTAATACACTCGGATAGTACTGCGCCCACTGTGGTGTTTTAATACCCTCGGATAGAACTGCACCCTCTGTGGTATTTTAATACACTCGGATAGCACTGCATACACTGTGGTATTTTAATACCCTCGGATAGAACTGCACCCTCTGTGGTATTTTAATACACTCGGATAGAACTGCACACATTGTGGTATTTTAATACCCTCGGATAGAACTGCACCCTCTGTGGTATTTTAATACACTCGGATAGCACTGCACACACTGTGGTATTTTAATACACTCGGATAGCTCTGCACCCACTGTGGTGTTTTAATGTCCTGGAATAGCAATCCCCCCACTGTGTTACCCTCGGATAGAACTGCACCCACTGTGGAGTTTTAATACACTTGGATAGTACGACGCTCACTGTGGTGTTTTGATGCCCTCGGATAGAACTGCACCCACAGCGGTGTTTTAATACCCTCGGATAGAACTGCACACACTGTGGTATTTTAATACACTCTGATAGCTCTGCACCCACTGTGGTGTTTTAATACCCTCGGATAGAACTGCACCCACCGTGGTATTTTAATACACTCGGATAGCACTGCACCACTGTGGTGTTTTAATGTCCTGGAATAGCTATCCTCCCACTGCGTTACCCTCGGATAGAAGTGCACCCACTGTGGTGTTTTAATACACTCGGATAGTACTGAGCCCACTGTAGTATTTAATGCCCTCAAACAGCACTGTATCCACTGTTATGTTTAATGCCATGGATAGCACTCCACCCACTGTGGTGTATAATACCCTCGGATAGAACTGCACACACTGTTTTATTTTAATACCCTCGAATAGCACTGAACCCACTGTGGTGTTTTAATGTCTTCGAATAGCAATCCACCCACTGTCGTGTTTAAATATTCTTGGATAGAAGTGCACCCACTGTGGTGTTTTAATACCCTCGTATAGAACTGTAACCACAGTGGTAATTTAATGCCCTCAAACAGCACTGTACCCACTGTTATGTTTAATGCCATGGAATAGCACTCACCCACTGTGGTGTTTAATACCCTAGGATAGAACTGCACACACTGAGTTATTTTAATATACTCGGATAACAATCCACCCACTGTGGTGTTTTAATGCCCTAGAATAGCACTGCATCCACTGTGGTGTTATAATGCCCTCGGATAGAACACCACACACTGCGGTTTTTTTAATGCCCTGGGATAGAACTGCACACACTGTGGTATTATAATACCCTCGGAGAGAACTGCCCCCACTGTGATGTTTTAATGCCATCGGATGGCACTGCACCCACTATGGTGTTTTAATACACTCGGATAGCTCTGCACCACTGTGGTGTTTTAATGTCCTGGAATAGCAATCCTCCCACTGCGTTACCCTCGGATAGAACTGCACCCACTGTGGAGTTTTAATACCCTCGGATAGAACTGCGGTGGTGTATTAATACACTCGGATAGTACTGCGCCCACTGTGGTATTTAATGCCCTCAAACAGCACTGTACCCACTGTTATGTTTAATGCCATGGAATAGCACTCCACCCACTGTGGTGTTTAATACCCTCGGATAGAACTGCACACACTGAGGTATTTTAATACACTCGGATAGCTCTGCACTCACTGTGGTGTTTTAATGTCCTGGAATAGCAATCCTCCCACTGTGTTACCCTCGGATAGAACTGCACCCACTGTGGTGTTTTAATACACTTGGATAGTACTACGCTCACTGTGGTGTTTTGATGCCCTCGGATAGAACTGCACCCACAGCGGTGTTTTAATACCCTCGGATAGAACTGCACACACTGTGGTATTTTAATTCACTCTGATAGCTCTGCACCCACTGTGGTGTTTTAATACCCTCGGATAGAACTGCACCCACCGTGGTATTTTAATACACTCGGATAGCTCTGCACCACTGTGGTGTTTTAATGTCCTGGAATAGCAATCCTCCCACTGCGTTACCCTCGGATAGAACTGCACCCACTGTGTTGTTTTAATACCCTCGTATAGAACTGTAACCACAGTGGTAATTTAATGCCCTCAAACAGCACTGTACCCACTGTTATGTTTAATGCCATGGAATAGCACTCACCCACTGTGGTGTTTAATACCCTCGGATAGAACTGCACACACTGAGTTATTTTAATATACTCGGATAACAATCCACCCACTGTGGTGTTTTAATGCCCTAGAATAGCACTGCATCCACTGTGGTGTTATAATGCCCTCGGATAGAACACCACACACTGCGGTTTTTTTAATGCCCTGGGATAGAACTGCACACACTGTGGTATTATAATACCCTCGGAGAGAACTGCCCCCACTGTGATGTTTTAATGCCATCGGATGGCACTGCACCCACTATGGTGTTTTAATACACTCGGATAGTTCTGCACCACTGTGGTGTTTTAATGTCCTGGAATAGCAATCCTCCCACTGCGTTACCCTCGGATAGAACTGCACCCACTGTGGAGTTTTAATACCCTCGGATAGAACTGCACCCAATGTGGTGTATTAATACACTCGGATAGTACTGCGCCCACTGTGGTATTTAATGCCCTCAAACAGCACTGTACCCACTGTTATGTTTAATGCCATGGAATAGCACTCCACCCACTGTGGTGTTTAATACCCTCGGATAGAACTGCACACACTGAGGTATTTTAATACACTCGGATAGCTCTGCACTCACTGTGGTGTTTTAATGTCCTGGAATAGCAATCCTCCCACTGTGTTACCCTCGGATAGAACTGCACCCACTGTGGTGTTTTAATACACTTGGATAGTACTACGCTCACTGTGGTGTTTTGATGCCCTCGGATAGAACTGCACCCACAGCGGTGTTTTAATACCCTCGGATAGAACTGCACACACTGTGGTATTTTAATTCACTCTGATAGCTCTGCACCCACTGTGGTGTTTTAATACCCTCGGATAGAACTGCACCCACCGTGGTATTTTAATACACTCGGATAGCTCTGCACCACTGTGGTGTTTTAATGTCCTGGAATAGCAATCCTCCCACTGCGTTACCCTCGGATATAACTGCACCCACTGTGGTGTTTTAATACCCTCGGATAGAACTGCACCCAATGTGGTGTTTTAATACACTCGGATAGTACTGCGCCCACTGTGGTATGTAATGCCCTCAAACAGCACTGTACCCACTGTTATGTTTTATGCCATGGAATAGCACTCCACCCACTGTGGTGTTTAATACCCTCGGATAGAACTGCACACACTGAGGTATTTTAATACACTCGGATAGCTCTGCACCACTGTGGTGTTTTAATGTCCTGGAATAGCAATCCTCCCACTGCGTTACCCTCGGATAGAACTGCACCCACAGCGGTGTTTTAATACCCTCGGATAGAACTGCACACACTGTGGTATTTTAATTCACTCTGATAGCTCTGCACCCACTGTGGTGTTTTAATACCCTCGGATAGAACTGCACCCACCGTGGTATTTTAATACACTCGGATAGCTCTGCACCACTGTGGTGTTTTAATGTCCTGGAATAGCAATACTCCCACTGCGTTACCCTCGGATATAACTGCACCCACTGTGGTGTTTTAATACCCTCGGATAGAACTGCACCCAATGTGGTGTTTTAATACACTCGGATAGTACTGCGCCTACTGTGGTATTTAATGCCCTCAAACAACACTCTACCCACTGTTATGTTTAATGCCATGGAATAGCACTCCACCCACTGTGGTGTTTAATACCCTCGGATAGAACTGCACACACTGAGGTATTTTAATACACTCGGATAGCTCTGCACCCACTGCGGTGTTTTAATGTCCTGGAATAGCAATCCTCCCACTGCGTTACCCTCGGATAGAACTGCACCCACTGTGGTGTTTTAATACACTTTGATAGAACTGCACCCAATGTTGCGTTTTAATACACTCGGATAGTACTGCGCCCACTGTGGTGTTTTAATACCCTCGGATAGAACTGCACCCTCTGTGGTATTTTAATACACTCGGATAGCACTGCATACACTGTGGTATTTTAATACCCTCGGATAGAACTGCACCCTCTGTGGTATTTTAATTCACTCGGATAGCACTGCACACACTGTGGTATTTTAATACACTCGGATAGCTCTGCACCCACTGTGGTGTTTTAATGTCCTGGAATAGCAATCCTCCCACTGTGTTACCCTCGGATAGAACTGCACCCACTGTGGTGTTTTAATACACTTGGATAGTACTACGCTCACTGTGGTGTTTTGATGCCCTCGGATAGAACTGCACCCACATCGGTGTTTTAATTCCCTCGGATAGAACTGCACACACTGTGGTATTTTAATACACTCTGATAGCTTTGCACCCACTGTGATGTTTTAATACCCTTGGATAGAACTGCACCCACCGTGGTGCTTTAATACACTCGGATTGCTCTGCACCACTGTGGTGTTTTAATGTCCTGGAATAGCAATCCTCCCACTGCGTTACCCTCGGATAGTACTTCACCCACTGTGGTGTTTTAATACCCTCGGATAGAACTGCGCCCACTGTGGTATTTAATGCCCTCAAACAGCACTGTGCCCACTGTTATGTTTTATGCCATGGAATAGCACTCCACCCACTGTGGTGTTTAATACCCTCGGATAGAACTGCACACACTGAGGTATTTTAATACACTCGGATAGATCTGCACCACTGTGGTGTTTTAATGTCCTGGAATAGCAATCCTCCCACTGCGTTACCCTCGGATAGAACTGCACCCATTGTGGTGTTTTAATACACTTGGATAGAACTGCACCCAATGTGGTGTTTTAATACACTTGGATAGAACTGCACCCAATGTGGTGTTTTAATACACTCGGATAGTACTGCGCCCACTGTGGTGTTTTAATACCCTTGGATAGAACTGCACCCTCTGTGGTATTTTAATACACTCGGATAGCACTGCATACACTGTGGTATTATAATACCCTCCGATAGAACTGCACCCTCTGTGGTATTTTAATACACTCGGATAGCACTGCATACACTGTGGTATTTTAATACCCTCGGATAGAACTGCACCCTCTGTGGTATTTTAATACACTCGGATAGCACTGCACACACTGTGGTATTTTAATACACTCGGATAGCTCTGCACCCACTGTGGTGTTTTAATGTCCTGGAATAGCAATCCTCCCACTGTGTTACCCTCGGATAGAACTGCACCCACTTTGGTGTTTTAATACACTTGGATAGTACTACGCTCACTGTGGTGTTTTGATGCCCTCGGATAGAACTGCACCCACAGGCCTGTTTTAATACCCTCAGATAGAACTGCACACACTGTGGTATTTTAATACACTCGGATAGCTCTGCACCCACTGTGGTGTTTTAATACCCTCGAATAGAACTGAACCCACTGTGGTGTTTTAATGTCCTCGAATAGCAATCCACCCACTGTCGTGTTTAAATACCCTCGGATAGAAGTGCATCCACTGTGGTGTTTTAATTCCCTCGTATAGAACTGTAACCACAGTGGTATATTAATGCCCTCAAACAGCACTGTACCCACTGTTATGTTTAATGCCATGGAATAGCACTCCACCTACTGTGGTGTTTAATACCCTCGGATAGAACTGCACACACTGAGGTATTTTAATACACTCGGATAGCTCTGCACCACTGTGGTGTTTTAATGTCCTGGAATAGCAATCCTCCCACTGCGTTACCCTCGGATAGAACTGCACCCACTGTGGAGTTTTAATACCCTCGGATAGAACTGCACTCGATGTGGTGTTTTAATACACTCGGATAGTACTGCGCCCACTGTGGTATTTAATGCCCTCAAACAACACTCTACCCACTGTTATGTTTAATGCCATGGAATAGCACTCCACCCACTGTGGTGTTTAATACCCTCGGATAGAACTGCACACACTGAGGTATTTTAATGCACTCGGATAGCTCTGCACCCACTGCGGTGTTTTAATGTCCTGGAATAGCAATACTCCCACTGCGTTACCCTCGGATAGAACTGCACCCACTGTGGTGTTTTAATACACTTTGATAGAACTGCACCCAATGTTGTGTTTTAATACACTCGGATAGTACTGCGCCCACTGTGGTGTTTTAATACCCTCGGATAGCACTGCATACACTGTGGTATTTTAATACCCTCGGATAGAACTGCACCCTCTGTGGTATTTTAATACACTCGGATAGCACTGCATACACTGTGGTATTTTAATACCCTCGGATAGAACTGCACCCTCTGTGGTATTTTAATACACTCGGATAGCACTGCACACACTGTGGTATTTTAATACACTCGGATAGCTCTGCACCCACTGTGGTGTTTTAATGTCCTGGATTAGCAATCCTCCCACTGTGTTACCCTCGGATAGAACTGCACCCACTGTGGTGTTTTAATACACTTGGATAGTACTACGCTCACTGTGGTGTTTTGATGCCCTCGGATAGAACTGCACCCACATCGGTGTTTTAATACCCTCGGATAGAACTGCACACACTGTGGTATTTTAATACACTCTGATAGCTTTGCACCCACTGTGATGTTTTAATACCCTTGGATAGAACTGCACCCACCGTGGTGCTTTAATACACTCGGATTGCTCTGCACCACTGTGGTGTTTTAATGTCCTGGAATAGCAATCCTCCCACTGCGTTACCCTCGGATAGAACTGCACCCACTGTGGTGTTTTAATACACTTTGATAGAACTGCACCCAATGTTGTGTTTTAATACACTCGGATAGTACTGCGCCCACTGTGGTGTTTTAATACCCTCGGATAGAACTGCACCCTCTGTGGTATTTTAATACACTCGGATAGCACTGCATACACTGTGGTATTTTAATACCCTCGGATAGAACTGCACCCTCTGTGGTATTTTAATACACTCGGATAGCACTGCATACACTGTGGTATTTTAATACCCTCGAATAGAACTGCACCCTCTGTGGTATTTTAATACACTCGGATAGCACTGCACACACTGTGGTATTTTAATACCCTCGGATAGAACTGCACCCTCTGTGGTATTTTAATACACTCGGATAGCACTGCACACACTGTGGTATTTTAATACACTCGGATAGCTCTGCACCCACTGTGGTGTTTTAATGTCCTGGAATAGCAATCCTCCCACTGTGTTACCCTCGGATAGAACTGCACCCACTGTGGTGTTTTAATACACTTGGATAGTACTACGCTCACTGTGGTGTTTTAATACCCTCGAATAGAACTGAACCCACTGTGGTGTTTTAATGTCCTCGAATAGCAATCCACCCACTGTCGTGTTTAAATACCCTCGGATAGAACTGCATCCACTGTGGTGTTTTAATTCCCTCGTATAGAACTGTAACCACAGTGGTATATTAATGCCCTCAAACAGCACTGTACCCACTGTTATGTTTAATGCCATGGAATAGCACTCCACCTACTGTGGTGTTTAATACCCTCGGATAGAACTGCACACACTGAGGTATTTTAATACACTCGGATAGCTCTGCACCACTGTGGTGTTTTAATGTCCTGGAATAGCAATCCTCCCACTGCGTTACCCTCGGATAGAACTGCACCCACTGTGGAGTTTTAATACCCTCGGATAGAACTGCACTCGATGTGGTGTTTTAATACACTCGGATAGTACTGCGCCCACTGTGGTATTTAATGCCCTCAAACAACACTCTACCCACTGTTATGTTTAATGCCATGGAATAGCACTCCACCCACTGTGGTGTTTAATACCCTCGGATAGAACTGCACACACTGAGGTATTTTAATGCACTCGGATAGCTCTGCACCCACTGCGGTGTTTTAATGTCCTGGAATAGCAATCCTCCCACTGCGTTACCCTCGGATAGAACTGCACCCACTGTGGTGTTTTAATACACTTTGATAGAACTGCACCCAATGTTGTGTTTTAATACACTCGGATAGTACTGCGCCCACTGTGGTGTTTTAATACCCTCGGATAGAACTGCACCCTCTGTGGTATTTTAATACACTCGGATAGCACTGCATACACTGTGGTATTTTAATACCCTCGGATAGAACTGCACCCTCTGTGGTATTTTAATACACTCGGATAGCACTGCATACACTGTGGTATTTTAATACCCTCGGATAGAACTGCACCCTCTGTGGTATTTTAATACACTCGGATAGCACTGCACACACTGTGGTATTTTAATACACTCGGATAGCTCTGCACCCACTGTGGTGTTTTAATGTCCTGGAATAGCAATCCTCCCACTGTGTTACCCTCGGATAGAACTGCACCCACTGTGGTGTTTTAATACACTTGGATAGTACTACGCTCACTGTGGTGTTTTGATGCCCTCGGATAGAACTGCACCCACATCGGTGTTTTAATACCCTCGGATAGAACTGCACACACTGTGGTATTTTAATACACTCTGATAGCTTTGCACCCACTGTGATGTTTTAATACCCTTGGATAGAACTGCACCCACCGTGGTGCTTTAATACACTCGGATTGCTCTGCACCACTGTGGTGTTTTAATGTCCTGGAATAGCAATCCTCCCACTGCGTTACCCTCGGATAGTACTTCACCCACTGTGGTGTTTTAATACCCTCGGATAGAACTGCGCCCACTGTGGTATTTAATGCCCTCAAACAGCACTGTGCCCACTGTTATGTTTTATGCCATGGAATAGCACTCCACCCACTGTGGTGTTTAATACCCTCGGATAGAACTGCACACACTGAGGTATTTTAATACACTCGGATAGATCTGCACCACTGTGGTGTTTTAATGTCCTGGAATAGCAATCCTCCCACTGCGTTACCCTCGGATAGAACTGCACCCACTGTGGTGTTTTAATACACTTTGATAGAACTGCACCCAATGTTGTGTTTTAATACACTCGGATAGTACTGCGCCCACTGTGGTGTTTTAATACCCTCGGATAGAACTGCACCCTCTGTGGTATTTTAATACACTCGGATAGCACTGCATACACTGTGGTATTTTAATACCCTCGGATAGAACTGCACCCTCTGTGGTATTTTAATACACTCGGATAGCACTGCATACACTGTGGTATTTTAATACCCTCGGATAGAACTGCACCCTCTGTGGTATTTTAATACACTCGGATAGCACTGCACACACTGTGGTATTTTAATACACTCGGATAGCTCTGCACCCACTGTGGTGTTTTAATGTCCTGGAATAGCAATCCTCCCACTGTGTTACCC